>NW_025209702.1:0-8041 GCF_004010195.1 Chiloscyllium plagiosum
CCAATCTGACAGGAGCCAGTTACCCAGAGGCCCGAAAACCCAGGGTTCCCCCAGAGGAGATTAAACCTCGGAGTATATAAACACACAACTCACGTGAGCCCCCACAGGGTGTAGCCTGTCGACCAGGCCTCAGGCCTCAGGATCATGTTCCGTCTGGAGAAAGCTTTTGTTCAAATATCTCCTGATCCCAAAGTTCCTCTCTTTGAATCTTCAAGTGGTCTGCGAGATTCCTTGGGACGCAAGAGACAGCATTAGTTGAAAGGCAAAGGAGGAAAATCATTACAGAGAGATAGCACAGCAACATCCCAGGCTTTCCTCTCTCAGTGACACAGACAATCTCTCAGCAACATCCAAACATAAACATTTCGGACGATGAGCTGAATTTTCATGCCAAAGCCTTGGAAAAGCTTTGAAATAATGGGTTAGCTGCTTACAACACTCACTAGGTGCAGTGATAGCATTGGGGCAGCTGGTGCACAGCAAGATCCCACATGTAACAATGCAGCAGCAGCTAATTACTCTCATCATTTTTCCCCTCTGTGATACTGCTTCAGTTTAATTATTTCCTGTCACCCCACAAGCTAACATTGCAGTGATTTCACAATCTCAAAATATCTCTCCCTCTTTCTCCCCTTCTGTTTCCCCAGCTCTTTCAATTTTTCAAATCTTTCTCTCACTAGCTTTCTCTCTCTGTTGTAGTTTCTCAAACTGCTTCCCTATAACCCTCATTACTCTGACATTATGGCAAGTCTTCAGAGGGGGTCACATCATTTGGGTTTTAATTTCCCCTTCAGGAGACCTGCCGCTTAGATCCTGGGGATGGACATTTTTTTACCCCAGGCTTCAAATCTGTTTTAAAAACAACAGGGCCCCAATCTGACAGGAGCCAGTTACCCAGAGGCCCCTAAAACCCAGGCTCCCCCAGAGGATATTAAACCTCGGTGTAAATAAACTCACAACTCACGTGGGCCCCCACAGGGTGCAGCCTGTCGACCAGGCCTCAGGCCCGTGCTCCCCCTGTGGAGGTTGTTCGTGTCCAAGGCTTTCCTCGGCCTGAAAATTCTGGATTTTCACGTTGCAGGTTTCCCAGCAAAAATTCCTCGGGATAAAAGAGAGAATAGATTACTTGAAAGGGGGAGCGTGAGTATTTTGAAGGGCAAGTTACACAGCAATATCCAGGTTTAAAAGCACCCCCGCCCATCGCCAATATATTAATGTATCTAACACTGTCAGCAGTTGAGATGGAACATGGTGTGGGAGCAGATCTGACCAGGGATTGGATGACGATAGTGAGGGAAAGGCATCAGATTATTACACTCTGCGGTGATCTGGGATCAATTGCTTTTTACTGAAAACAGTTCCCAACTTGTACCTGCCTGTACCTCCCTCATTACCCTCTATCCTGTCTCCTGTCTCGGAGCCAATGGTGTCTTCATTCCCAGGATAGGGACAACATGGGGCTAGATACAGATTAAATCTCCCTCCACATTCTCTGCATCGAATGCTCCCAGGGCATGTGCAGCCTGGGGTTAGATACAGAGTATGGATCCCTCTGCACTGTTCCTATCAAACACACACAGGATAGGGACAGCACGGGGTTAGGCAGCATTGTCGACAGTGCAGATGGTACCTTAACATTACAAAGGGATATTGATAGACTGGGTAAATGGGCAAAGCCGTGTTAGATGGAGTTCAGTGCAAGCAAGTGTGTGGGTATCAGGTTGGAGTACAGAGAGGGAGCACAAAGGAGGTTTACAAGAATGAGCCTTCACATCAGGGGTTACATTCTGAGGGAACACTCGACAAATGAGGCTGTTTTCCTCCAGAATTGAGAAAGTTAAAGGGTGATCTGATCAAAGCCTTCAAGGTATAAACGGGATGAGACAGGTTAGATCAAGATCAACAATTCCCACTGGTTGGAGATTCTAGAACGAGAGGGAGCAGAGTCTGAGAATGAGACCCCAGAGCGTTCAGTAGAGATGTTAGGAAGCACTTTGACACACAAAGGGTGGGAGAGGTTTGGGACTCTCTTCCATAAACAGCAGTGGGCGCTGGATCAGTCGTTCAGGTTAAATCGGAGAGAGATACATTTTTGTTCAGTGAAGATATTGAGGGATAAGGGCCAAAGGAAGGAATGTGGAATTAGGCCACAGATCAACCATGATCCCATTGAATGATGGAACAGGCTCGAGGGGCTGAATGGCCTCCTCCTGTCCCTATGTTCCAGAATAAAGCTCCCACTACACTGTCCCCATCAAACACTCTCAGGGCAGGGACAGAATGGGGTTAGATACACAGTAAAGCTGCCTTTACTGTATCCCCATCAGGGCAGCGTCAGAACAGGGTTAGATACAGAGTAAACCTCCCTCTACACGATCCCCAACAACCCCTCACGGAGCTTTAATGTTTAAAGATGCTCATATTATTCTGTCATTCCTTGTCCCTCAGTAACTGCGTGTGCGCGTATGTGAGAGAGTGAGACAGAGACAGAGACCATTATTGGGTCAGGTACTCCTGTACCTCAGTACTTGGAGTCATAGAGTCACAGAAACAGACCCGTTCAATCCGTCCATGCCGACCAGATATCCCAATCCAATCTCGTCCCACCTGCCAACACCCGGCCCATATCCCTCCAAACCCTTCCTATTCATATAACCATCCAAATACCTTTTAAATGTTGCAATTGCACTCACCTCCACCACTTTCTCTCGCAGCTCATTCCATACATGTACCACCCTCTGTGTGAAAAAGTTGTCCCTTAGGTCTCTTTCATATCTTTCCCCTCTCACCATAAACCTACACCCTCCAGTTGTGGAGTATCTAACCCCAGGGAAAATACTTTGTCTATTTATCCTTTCCCTGCTCCTCATGATTTTATAAACCTGTGGAAGGTCACCCCTCAGACTCTGACGCTCCAGAGAAAACAGCCTCAACCTGTTCAACCTCTCCCTATAGCTCAAATCCTCCAACCCTGGCAACATCCTTGTAAATATTTTCTGAACCCTTTCAAGTTTCACAACATCTTTCCGAGACCAGAAGTGCACACAACATTCCAACAGTGGCCTGACCAATGTCCTGTATAGCTGCAACATGACCTCCCAACTCCTGTACTCAATACTCTGACCAATAAAGGAAAGCATTCCAAATGCCTTCTTTACGATCCCATCTACCTGCGTCTCCAGTTTCAAGGAGATATGAACCTGCACTCGAAGGTCTCGTTGATCAGCAACGCTCCCTAGGACCTTACCATTAAGTGGATAAGTCCTGTTAAAGTTTGCTTTCCCAAAATGCAGCACCTCACATTCATCTCAATTGATCTGCATCTGACACTTCTCAGCCCATTGACCCATGTATTCAAGATCCTGTTGTAATCTGAGGTAACCCTCTTCGCTGTCCACCACACCTCCAATTTTGGTGTCAACAACTCAGTGGGAGAATTGGGGTCAGACAATATTCAATGGGATCGATGTTGCAGTTCATCACTAAAGGGAGGATTTGTGCAGGATTGGTAATTTGGAGATTTGATGCAGGGCCCGCCAAAAGTAGAGAATTCTGGCAGCGGACCACTAAATGGGAGATTTGTTGGAAGAAAATACTAAATGGAAGAACTGGTACAGAGTGGGACGAGAATTGGGGCCTGGCACCAGTAAATGGGTGAATTAGAATAGGGCACCTCTAACTAGTAGAATTGGGCTGGGCATCAGTAAATGGAAGAATGAGTATCGGGATATGAGTAAATGGGAGAACTGGTGGGGCATCAGTAGATGGGTTTGGTACACAGTGCCATTACATTAGAAAATTAGTGGGAGTGCCAATAAATTAGAGAATTGGAACAGAGCAGGTCTAAATGGGAGAATAGGGACTGGAAATCAATATAAAGGAGAAATATTGCAAGCATCAGGAAATTGGAGTTTCAGTTCAGCGCAGCCCAAAATGTACAAATGTGAGTAGGGAACCAATCAGTGTAAGAAGTATATCAGAGAACATGGGCATCAATAATTGGAGACTTGCTAGAGGGAGTGTACACGTGAGAGAGAGATTGCGCATGCATGAGTGAGGGAGTGTTTGTGCACGCATGAGTGAGAGTGTGCATGTGCGAGTGAGAGAGAGTGTGCACATGCAGGACTTACACAGTTAATGGTGGTGCTCTGGGGAGTTTTGATGAACAGAGAGACCAAAGGGGGCAGGTACATAGTTCCTTGAAAGTGGTACCCCATGTCGGCAGGGTCACAGGGTGGTGAAGGAGGCATTTGGCAGGCTTGCCTTTATCGGGCAGAGCACTGAACCCAGGAGTTGGGACGTCATGTTACAGCTGTACAAGGCATTGGTGAGGCCACATTTGGAGGACTGCATACCATCCTGTTCACCCTGCTATAGGAATGAGGTTATTAAACTGACAAGGATGGAAAACAGATTGACAAGGATGTTCCCCCAACTGGAAGGCCTGAGTTATAAGGAGAGGCTGGGACATTTTCCCCTGGAGTACTGGAGGCTGAGTGGTGATCTTATCGCGATTTATAAAACCATGATGGACTTCGATTTAAGGTGAGAGGGGAAAGATTTAAAAGGGACCTGTGGAGCAAATATTGAACAGAGCCTGGTATGTGTATGGAAGGAGCTTCTAGAGGATGTAATCGAGGGGAATACAATTACAACATTTAAAAGACATGAGGGCAGCTACAAGGAGAGGAAATGTGGAAATGGGGCTCGCTCAGTTCAGAAAAGCTTTTCAACAAGGACCAGTTGTGTGACATGCTGTGGGACTATAGTTTCTAGAACTCACTCCTGGGTAACTGTTACTCTGCACATAAGTGAGATTAATCCACTCAATTCAATTCCAGTCTTTAACTCACCCCTGGTCACCATTACTCCGTGTAAACCTTCCATTGAACTCTCACCGCCTCCCTGCCACCTGCCTGGATTCAGTGCTCCCATTGACCAACCAAGCTGTACCCTCTACCGGCGTTCACTTCACCACTCTATCCCCTCCCCACCCTAAACCCTCCCCCACGCACCCACCACTTTATCAGGAGCTCCCCTTACCCTCACTCCCGAAGCATTGAAATCTCCACCTCGTGATGCTGCCTGGCTTGCTGTGCTCTTCCGGCCTCCTGCTTGTCTCCGATGGATAGTAAGGTGACAGATGGCTCCAAATGTGGTGGTGGGGTAGTGAACAGTGAAGGAGGTTTACCTCAGTGTTAAACAGGACCTTGATCAGACAGGCCAATCATGAGCTGCTACACGGTTGGGTTTGAGGAGCTGTTTTACAGGTGGAACAAAATCTCCTTGCTGATGGTCCATCGATCTTTCAATTGTTCTCAGTCTCCATTACGAAGGCCCAAGCAAACAGAGTTCATCCAGAGTCAGTTCCCACTGAGCTCATTGGAGTCAGTGAGAGCCACAAAACTTTCTCATGGCAGCACTGAGGGGGGTCGGCTCATCTGTCACATCCAACCCCATTCCCCAGTGTTGGATCCGGTCTGTCACTGAGCCCTCTGACTGGTTCGTCGATTACCCACCAACACAGCGGCTGATTGGTGGAAAGAAACAAATAAAGAGAGGGAGTGATATCAGCATCAGGCCAAGGGGGAAGGGAATGGAACCAGAGAAAGGAAATCATTGCTGAAAATACATCTGTAATAAAAAGACATGGACTATTTACAGTATATTACTCTGCGTAATAGGAAAATTCCCTTTTTTATTTTGTTTTGCCCAGATGAGTGGATGAATGAATTCCGTGAGGACAGGAGCCTGCCATTGCTGTTCCCACTCCGGCCTGCAGTGACCGATGATACTTGCCTCCAGGTCATTGACCTTGTATCTCGTTCACTCACTGACAACTGGTTGCTGGGGATGATGTTTTTCTGTGCATGTCTGATTCCTGTTTCAGTTATACTTTTGTTATCCAGCTTTCTATTAACGGTTGCCCATTGCTGACAACACTTCCCACTGTTTTGCTCCTCCAGTCTCTTTGGTTTTGCTCCTCAGATGGAGCCATTCCTTGCCCGTTAGGAAAAGACTGTTACCGTGTTGCTGCTGGTCCTTCTCCTGTCAGTCCATTCCTCAACTGGACCCCTCATTCCGTTATCTGCTGCCTTAAATGTTTACTCTCTGTAACTTGGATTTATTCGCCCGTTAGGAAAGGAGTGTTACCGTGTTGCTGGCTGCTCCTTCTCCTATCAGTCCATTCCTCAACTGGACCCCTCATTCCGTTATCTGCTGCCTTAAATGTTTACTCTCTGTAACTTGGATTTATTCATCAATTGGATTATTTTTATAACTGGATATTTCAGGGCATGCTTTCACTGATCTCTGAAACTGTTCTGTGTCAACACATAAACAAGTGCATTGGTGCAGCAGCTCAGGTCCCGCAGCGTATATGAGGCTTGTGAAAAGACACCAAAAGCAGGGGAATCTAAGAAATGAGCAACACGGAAGAAACGTTAAATATCCAGCAACCAGAGAAGTATGAAACTTGCAGATATGGCAAAGAGTAAGATCACAGATTTCTTTCTGCTCTCTATCTCTGGGTCATTCGCTATTTTTCTCTGACCCCTGAGTCCCTTACGCACTGTAATGGCCTCAGATATGTGTCCGACAGTCATAACGTTAAGAAAGAGAATAAAAGTGAATGGGAGCATTGGTGTTAAAAATCGCTCAAAGTATTGAAAACGTGCCCACCGGCGGTCAATAAAGTAACTGGACCTGGTAGAACAGAACCATGGAACATTGTTGATGACCTTTCCAGGTTTAAATCGAAAATAGTTGGGAATATTTTTACAAGAAAAGAAAATACAGATTGTTGCTAGAACCCGAATTGAAGTATTCTTTGTCCAATACTTAGTTTTCATCTGACGAAAACAAATGGCAACAAATCGATCAAAAGCGAAAGTAACGGTGAACCAGACAGAACAATCAATGGCCCAGCAGCTCAGCACATGGATAACACGACATACAGCAATGATGTCCAGGAAACGCCGTGGATAATAATAAGATTGAAACCAGCGAAATACGATTTCGAAAGCAATGAATAGCAGATCCGATGTTGTCATGGCCACTAGATAATGAGTGGTACTTTTAGACAAACCACACTTGCACTGAGCTAAAATTTGAATCACCACCAGACTTACTGTAAGACAGAGAGAAAGGAAGAAAAAGAGACTTGAAATTATTGATCAAATATATCTGTGTCTGAGCCCAGACTACAAGTATTATAGGCAGAAGTGAGAACTGCAGATGCTGAAAACTAAAGTTTAGATCAGAGTGGTGCAGGAAAAGCACAACAAGTCAGGCAGCATGCGAGGAGCAGGAAAATCGACGTTTAGGGCAAAAGCTCTTCATCAGGAATAGCACAAAGATAATTATTGTTCCATATCACACAAATGTTAATGATTCTGAATCAATTTCACTTTGAAAATACATAAGGATGAACTCATAAGGATGGTGGGCGGCACGGTGGCACAGTGGTTAGCACTGCTGCCTCACAGCGGGTTCAATTCCCGCCTCAGGCGACTGACTGTGTGGAGTTTGCACGTTCTCCCCGTGTCTGCGTGGGTTTCCTCCGGGTGTTCCGGTTTCCTCCCACAGTCCAAAGATGTGCAGGTCAGGTGAATTGGCCATGCTAAAGTATCCGTAGTGTTTGGTAAGGGGTATGGGTGGGTTGCGCTTCGGCGGGGTGGTGTGGGCTTGTTGGGCCGAAGGGCCTGTTTCCACACTGTAAGTAATCTAATCTAATCACAAATAGCAGGTTAGTCTCAGAAACACAGTGACATATTCAACATTTTTTTGGGGTTGACAGTGGTTGATCTATTCTGCTTTATACATTGCTCAGGCTCGCTGGAGTTGTAAATTAGATGACAGCATTCACAAAAACACTCCCAGGATCAGTAAAACAAAGAGTGGATGCACCTAACCCAGACATGGATTACAAAAAAATCTTGAATTCAGTTTTGGAGCCTCCACAGTTGAGTTTAATCTTAAAATTCTGCACTCACACAACATGAATTGCAGTACAAGGCACTGAATCACTCAATGTGTCTAG
>NW_025209702.1:8337-9224 GCF_004010195.1 Chiloscyllium plagiosum
TTATAGGGCAATTAGCCTAACCTCGGTTGTAGGTAAAATTCAAGAATCCATCGTTAAGGATGAGATTTCTAAATTCTTGGAAGTGCAGAGTCGGCTTAGAACAAGTCAGCATGGATTTAGTAAGGGGAGGTCGTGCCTGACAAACCTGTTAGAATTCTTTGAAGAGTTGACAAGTGGGTTAGAACAGGGAAACCCAGTGGATGTTATCTCCCTGGACTTCCAAAAGGCCTTTGATTAGGTGTTTCACAGGAGGTTGCTGAGTAAGGTGAGGGCCCATGGTGTTTGAGGTGAGCTACTGGCATGGATTGGGGATTGTCTATCTGATAGAAGGTAGAGAGTTGGGATAAAAAGTTCTTCTTCAGAATGGTGGTTAGTGACAAGTGGGATCCCGCAGGGTTCAGTGTTGAGGCGCAGCTGTTCACTTTATATAGTAATGATCTGGATGAAGGGACTGGAGGCATTCTAGCGATGTTCGCCGATGATACGAAGTTAGGTGGGCTGACAGGTCGTACTGTGGAGGTGGAGAGGCTGCAGAAAGATTGAGGTAAAAACAATGACTGCAGATGCTGGAAACCAGATTCTGTATTAGTGGTGCTGGAAGAGCACAGTAGTTGAGGCAGCATCCGCTGCTCCTTAGATGCTGCCTGAACTGCTGTGCTCTTCCAGCTCCACTAATCCAGAATGCAGAAAGTTTGAGACAGTTTTAGAGAGTGGTCCAGGAAATGGCTGATGAAATTCAACGTGAGCAAATGTGAGGTCTTGCACTTTGGAAAAAGAAAACAGGAATGGACTATTTTCTAAACGGTGAGAAAATTCATAAAGCCAAAGTACAAAGAGATCTGGGAGTGCTAGTCCAGGATTCTCTAAAGGTTGACTTGTTGGTTGAG
>NW_025209702.1:9403-17240 GCF_004010195.1 Chiloscyllium plagiosum
GGTTGACAGTGGTTGATTTATTTTACTTTATACATTGCTCAGGCTCTCTGGAGTTGTAAATTAGATGACAGCATCCACACAAACACTCCCAGGATCAGTAAAACAAAGAGTGGATTACAAAAAAATCCTGAATTCAGTTTTGGAGCCTCCACAGTTGAGTTTACTCCTAAATTTCTGCACCCACAAACATGAATTACATTACAAGGCACTGGATCACTCAACCGTGTCTATCTACTTAGACTTCCAAAAGGCCTTTGATTTGGTGTTTCACAGGAGGTTGCTGAGTAAGGTGAGGGCCCATGGTGTTTGAGGTGAGTTACTGGCATGGATTGGGGATTGGCTATCTGTCAGAAGGCAGAGAGGTGGGATAAAAGGTTCTTCTTCAGAATGGCAGTTAGTGACAAGTGGGATCCCACAGGGTTCAGTGTTGAGGCACAGCTGTTCACTTTATATATTAATGATCTGGGTGAAGGGACTGGGGGCATTCTAGCGAAGTTCGCCGATGATTCGAAGTTAGGTGGACAGGCAGGTAGTACTGAGGAGGTGGGGAGGCTACAGAAAGATTGAAGTAAAAACAATGACTGCAGATACTGGAAACCAGATTCTGGATTAGTGGTGCTGGAAGAGTCTCAGGAGGGTTGGAATATAAAAGCAGCGATGTGCTGCTGAGACTTTATAAAACTCTGATTAGGCCCCATTTAGAGTACTGTGTCCAGTTTTGGGCCCCACACCTCAGGAAGGACATACTGGCACTGGAGCATGTCCAGCGGAGATTCACACAGATGATCCCTGGAATGGTCGGCCTAACATACGATGAATGGCTGAGATTCTGGGATTGTATTCATTAGAGTTTAGAAAGTTGAAGGGAGATCTGATAGATACTCACAAGATAATGCATGGCTTAGAAGGGGCGAACGCTGGGAATTTGTTTCTGTCAGGCGGGGAGAGTAGGACCCGTGGGCACAGCCTTAGCATTAGAGGGTGTCTATTTAGAACGGAAATAATGTACTATTGCTTGGCATCTGAACCTACTACTTTGGATTCAGGCCAATGTGAAAGATGAGCAGAGATGATGGCCTAAATATCTTATCACTAGTTTATTAATTCAGAGACCGATGTTCGATGTCCACCATGGCAGATGGTGGAACTTCAATTCAATCTAAATCAAGACTTCTACTATCTGATGGTGACAATGAACGGTTGATAGTTGTTAGAAAAGAAACCATCTCACTTACGAATATCCTTTAGAGAGTGTAACCTGTCATCCTTTCCTAGTATTGGTGTACATGTGACTCCAGATCTACAATAGTCTGGTTGATTCTGGGCAATAAGGGAAGGGTGGTAAATGTTGGTCTAACCAGCGACACCCATAACCTTTCAATTCATAAAAGGAAATGGAGCTCCCCGTGCACCGATAACCCACTGCTACCTAAGAATGCTCCCTTTTTAGACCACTCCCTGGTATTTGAAAATCCCCACACCGAGTCCATTGTCTCAACTATGAAATTCCCAAAAATGGATCCACTTTTTAAGATAAGGGATCCTAAAACTCACTCAGTGTAGATACCTGGAATCGGGAGCACCAATACATTGGACATTAACTCTGCAGACAACCAAGGCAACAGGTTCTGTCTACTGGTTTTGTGACCATCAAGAGTTGGGAAACTCATTGGACTTTGCAAATTAAGCTTTGACATGGATTATCCACTGGGATAACTGATGCCCTGAATTCAGCAAAACCCAGCCTTTCACCTTGTACATTTGTCCTACTCTCTGCCATACAGGACGTTCACTTGGAGACCAACCAGCCCTTGGATTCAGAGATCTCCCCTTGCATATGTGGAAATGGTGATTACTTTAAAATGTACTCACGGAGTGTAAGCTTTAACTGTCAGGCACGTGATGGTGTCTCTATGCATCTGCGTCCCCTGTTCTTCCAGTGCTGGAGGTCATGGGTGTGTGAGGTGCTGGTAAAAAGAGCCCTACCCTGTTCCTGGTTTGCATCTTGTTGGTGGTATTCATTGCTGGCCGTGGTGTCATTGGTGAAGAGAGTGTGTGCTGATGGGTCAGTGGGGAAATTATGACAATCAGCTGTTTGTCCTGGACAATGTGGAGCTTTGTGAATGTTGCACTCAGTGTTGCATGTGAGCCGCCCTCAGCCAGTTACTTGGAGAGAATTAAATCCCACGTCTGAGCGATGCTTTCTGGATGGTGGGGATGGATTGGAGAGGAAGGCATGGAGGTTATTGTCACAGTAAGCAGAGTGTCTGACATCCTCCTGTGGCCACAGCACCTATACGGCTGGAACAGGTCATTTCCTCGTCAATGATTGGCCCAGGTTGTGGATAATAATGCTCTCAGTGATGGCAATGTCATAAAACACCAATGGGCGATTGGTAGATTCTCACATTTTGAGATGGTCATTTCCTGGTGTTCATGGTATATGAATGTTACTTGTCAATTATCAGCTCAAGCCAGATGTTATCGCACTCTGTATGGACACAGACCTCTCTGTTATCTCAAGAGTAGTAAATGGTGCTGAACATTGTGTATTCACGGGAAAACCTCACTAATTTTGAAATAATGACGGAGGGACCAGCATTGATGAGGCGCCTGCAGATTTTAATACCAAGGTACAAATGTGAATAATTCCTGCAGAGAAGTACAACGGCTGAGATGACTGACCTCCCACAGCCAGAACCATCTTCACCTGTCGACAGGATGAAACAAAAGAGTCGTCATCTCATTGACTCCAGTTTTTCGAGAGCTTCTTATTGTCAATATGTGTTCATATTATATATGTTTAAGAGATTAACATTTCTTTTCACCATTAAAATATGACTGTGTAAACAGTTGCAGCTGATTGAGGAACAGATATTCAATCCTCCAGTCAATGCAAGTTATCCGATCCTGAGTTTGGCGTAATTTCGAGTTAACATGTTGACACACACACAATACAGTTGGACAGTGCAAGATATTCCCAGTAAAACTTGCAATTGAGTTCATGCTGTTAGTGATGAACACTTACTACAATACTGTATTTACAGCGAGTTGTGAAAAGCAAGAACTCTGGCCCAGAAAATATCATTCCAGCAGTAACTCCCACTCAGTCCAATTCGACAATGACACATCCTCCCAGCAACATGAGGCCACAGCAATCAGAAAGTCCCAGCCTGAGCTTCGTCATCCCCATTCAGTACAATTACATGATCAGTAATACCTTCACTTAGAGGGATTCCTGGACATTTGGATCAGTAGTACACAACATTCTCGGAATGCCATGGTGAGTTACTGATCTCCTGACTTTCGCAAAGCCTGTCCACTACTTACAAGACACAAATCAGGAGTGTGATGGAATATTCTCTACTTGCCTGGATGAGCTCAGCCTCAACAATTCTCAAGACGCTTCACAACATTCAGGACAATTCAGGCCATATGATTGGCATTGCATCCACAAGCATCCTCCCTCCACCACCGACGCTCAGTAGCTGCAGTGTGCAACATGAACAAGATGCACTGCAGAAATTCACCAAAGATCCTCAGACAGAAACCTTCCAAACCCACGACCAGTTCCATCCAGAAGGACAAGGGCAGCATGTATAGGGGAACTCTAAAAGCTTCAGGTTCCACTCCAAACCACTCGCCATTCTGACGTAGAAATATATCGCCATTCCTTCACTATTGCTGGGTCAAAATCCTGGAATTCCCTCCCGAATGGCATTGTGGGTCAGCCCATAGGAGGTGGGCTGCAGTGGTTGAAGAAGGCAGCTCACCACCATCTTCTCAAGGCCAACTAGGGATGGACAATAAATTCTGACAGCCAGTGATGCCCACATCCTACACAAATGAACAAATAGAGTCATCGTCATAGATTCCTGTAGCACAAAGACAGGCCCTTTGGCCCAAACTGAGCCATGCCGATCAAAATGCTAACCCCATTTTCCCGTACTCAGCCCATATCCTTTTAATCCTTTCCGATCCACGTATTCATCAAAATACCTCTTCAGTCTTAATGTAAATGGCTCAACCACTTCCTCTGACAACTCATTCCATATGCATATCACCCTCCGTGTAAAAACCGTTGCCCCTTAGGTTCCCTGTTATTCTTCCTCTCTAAACTTAAACTGATGCTCTCTAGTTATCGATTCACAACCATGGGAAAAAGATGGAGTGCATTTACCCTGTCATGCCTCTCATGATCTTGTACACCTCTATAAGATCCCCAAGATTGGAGTGGTGCTGGAAAATCACAGCAGGTCAGGCAGCATCCAAGGAGTAGGAAACATTGACATTTCGGGCAAAAGCCCTTCTTCGGGAATGGATGAAGGGATTTTGCCTGAAACATCGATTTGTCCTGCTCCTTGGATGCTTCCTGACCTGCTGTGCTTTTTCAGCTCCACTCTAATCTTGACTCTAAGCTCGTGAATCTGCAGTACCAACTTCTGACCATTAGATCCCCTCCCTACCCCTCAGTCTCTTATGCTTTTAAAGAAGAAGTCCACCAACAAAATCCCTTCACACCAGGGAATGGGAAACCCCTCTGACCGATAGCAGGGTTTGAACTACCACACAGAGAGAGTGATAGAGAGCGGGAGAGAGACAGAGAGAGAGAGAGTTGTCTTGCTAAACACTTGCTTGGCCAGCGCGGTTCAGTACTCAGTCAAACTCCATCATTGTGGCCTCAGTGAAAACCCATTCTGCACAGTATGGAGGGAGAGACAATGCTGCACATTACTGAGGAGCCTCTTAATTGACAAACTATTCACTCAAAACTCCGTCAGTGAGGATACTATTTTCTGGCATTGAGATTTTCTTTGCTGCATGGAAATAAAACAATTACCATTAATAACATTGAAATAAGTCTGATTTAATGCAATAAGTATGGTTTCATACAACTGACATTGTCCCAAGACTTACCAGGAATACCAACACAGGCAAGGATGGTGTCGTATACTTTTCTGACCATTTGCCTTGGAAGATGCATTTTGTTGCCTGTGGAACAACCTCTCCTTTCCTGGTGTTGGCAATCTGTCAGAATTGGAGAATTCGCTGGGTATTGGAGCTGACACAGTTCCACAGTCTTTATTTTATGTTGAGTGGTATCTCCACCGGGAAACTGTGATCACATCTTCATTTTGAACAAACAGATTATGACAACAGGTTTATTTTAATGATGTGATACCCGTGAGATTTAGGTCTCTCTTGAATACCCCAAAGACTGGATTAATCTTTTCCCATTGTGTCTTAAATGTTAATTGCAAATTATCTTCAAACAACAAGATTTGTATTATTTCAAACAATATCACTCCCATCAAAATCTGAATAATTTTTGATTGTTTTTTCAGTGATGCCCTTCATTTTGCTGAGGCTACTCAGTCATTCAGTACCTCATGTTGTAAAGCCTCTTGTGATCTCTTCTACTGCTCACTGTTATACCACTGCTTTCCTTGTTTATTCCAACTCATTTGGGAAATTCGACCCGTGATCGAGCACTCTAATACAAAACCTGATGCTGATGCTAATCACAGCAACAGGTAGAAACTAGAAGAGGTAAGATTTTATCAAAATAAATACAAACAAAATCCAAACCGAATCCAGATTCTTCCCTTCAGAATCGTCAAATTGCAGAATCACATAAAACAGCAGAGGGCCTTCAGCCTATCGGATTTGTTCTGCCAAAATTACATTACTTCCACTTTTCATCGCTTGGCTCATTGCCTTGAATGATATGACAGTTCAAGTTTTAATCCAAGTACATTTTATAGGTTGTGAAGTTTCCTGTCTCAACTACCTTCCCGGGAAGTGCAATGCAGGCCACTGCCATCCTCTGGGTGGGAAGATCTTTCCTCATGTCCCTTCTAAACCTCCTGTCTTCCAGCTTATTATCCGCCCTTGAACAAGGGGAGCAACTGTTTTCTACTCACCCTGTCCACACCCCTCAGTCTTATATACCCCGATCACTGCTCTAAAGAAAGCAGCTTGAGCTTATCCAGCCTCTCTCTTCACAGCGACATTGCTACAGCTCAAGCAACATTCTGCTGAATCTCCTTTGCACTCCCTTTGTTACAATCACATCCTTCCCATCGTAAACTGACCAGGACTATACACAATACTCAGACTGTGACTCGAAGAAAGCAGGACCTCCCTGCTCTTATAATCGATGTCTCGATTGGAAAGGCATGTGTCCTGTCTGCCTTCTTTACCCTATTAACCTGTCCTACTGCCTTCAAGGATCTGTTAACAATCACCTCAAGATCTTTCTGTTTCTCTAAGTGTCCTGGTGTCCTGCCATTTATTGAGTATTGCCTTGTCTTGTGACTTCTTCCAAAGTGCATCATCTCACATTTATCAGTGTTAAATTTCATCTGCCACTGATTTGCCTGTCTGACCAATCTCTCTGGATCTATCTGTAACCAATGACTATTTCTCTTGCTGCCAACTACTCGGTGAATATTTGAGTGGTCTGGCTTTTTTTTAAAGATTATATTAGATTAGATTACTTACAGTGTGGAAACAGGCCCTTCGGCCCAACAAGTCCACACCACCCCGCCGAAGCGCAACCCACCCACACCCCTACATTTACCCCTTACCTAACACTACGGGCAATTTAGCATGGCCAATTCACCTGACCTGCACATTTTTGGACTGTGGGAGGAAACCGGAGCACCTGGAGGAAACCCACTCAGACACGGGGAGAACGTGCAAACTCCACACAGTCAGTCGCCTGAGGCGGGAATTGAACCCGGGTCTCTGGCGCTGTGCTGTGGAACACCATTGGACACCAGCTCCCAATTACCCAAACAGCCTTCTATCAATACCCTCTGTTTTCACTGACTGAACCAATTTTTGAGCCAAATTGCCAAGTTACTCCGGCCATGTGTTTTTACCTTCGTTATCTCCCATGTTGGTCCTGGTCAAAGGCTTTTCTGAACTCCATACAACCTACAACAATTGGCCTACTCTCATCTACACACCTGGTCACCTCCTCAAAACGTTCCACCAGGTTGATTTGGCATGACCTTACTCTGACAAAGTGTGTGCTGACTCTCCATGATTAGACTGGTTTGGCATGACCCTACTCTGACAAAGCTGTGCTGACTCTCCATGATCAGACTGTGTCTCTTGAAATTGAGATTAATTCCCTCCTTCGAAATTTTTTTCGAATAGTTTCTCTAACACTGATATAACACACACTGGTCTGTTATTCCTGGTCTATCTTTACTGCCTTTCATGAAAAGTTTGATTTGAATTGATTTGATTTGATTTATTTATTGTCATGTGCACCAAATTACAGTTAAAAATCTTTGTTTATGAGCAAAACAGGCAGATCATAGTAAGCAAGGATGTACAGATTAGAAATACTGAGATAGAAGCGCACAGGTAATATTGCACAGCGCGTATGACTCAATAGTGACCCTGCACCGCTGTCTGACCCCGCAGTGACCCTGCACAGCCGTGTGACCCAGCAGTGACACCGCACAGCCGTGTGACCCAGCAGTGACACTGCACAGCTGTCTGACCCAGCAGTGACCCTGCACAGCCGTGTGACCCACCAGTGACACCGCACAGCCGTGTGACCCTGCAAAGCAATGCGACCGTGCAGTGACCTTGCACATCCATGTGACCCAGCACTGACCCTGCACAGCTGTGTGACCACACAGCGACCCTGCACAGCCGTGCGACCCTGCAGAGACCCTGCATCACTGTGTGACCCTGTAGTAACCCTGCACAGCCGTGTGACCCAGCGGTGACAATGCACAGCCCTGTGACCCTGCACAGTTGTGTGTCCCAGCAGTGACCCTGCACAGTTGTGTGTACCAAGAGTGACCCTACACAG
>NW_025209703.1:0-1176 GCF_004010195.1 Chiloscyllium plagiosum
TACAGGGAATGCAGACAATCCAAATGTGGAGCTTGTTGAAGGAACAGATATTGCGTGTCCTTGATAGTTATGTCCCTGTCAGGCAGGGAGGAAGTGATAAGGTAAGGGAACCTTGTTTCAGAAGAGAAAGTCCATCTCTTGTTAACAAGTAGAAAGTGGCATATGTGTTGATGAGGTAAGATGGTACAGTTGATGCGATGGAGAGTTCCAGATCATCGAGGAAAGATTTAAAGGGAGAGTCAACAGAGCAAAGAGAGGACATGAGCAGTCTTTAGCAAATAGAATAAAGGACAACCATTAAAGCTTTGTGTAGGTATATGAGGAATTAAGGATGATTAGAGTAGTAATAGGGCCAGTGAAAGACAAAAGTGGAAGTTGAGTGTGGACCCTGCAGAGATCGGAGAGATGTTAAATGAACATTTCTCATCAGTGTTCACTCAGGAAAAGGAGAATATTGTGGAGGAGACGAATGAGGTACGAGTTATTAGAATAAAAAGGATTGATGTTAGTGACGCACAGGTGCTACCAATTCTAGAAGGAGTGAAAGTAGACAAGTCCCCTGGACCAGGTGTGATGTATCCGAGAATTCTCTGGGAAGGTAGTGAGGAGATAGCAAAACCTTTGGCTTTGATATTTGAGTCATCACAGTCTACGGGTTTAGTAACTGAGGATTGGAGGATTGCAAATGTTGTGCCCTTGTTCAAGAAGGGTACCAGAGATGACCCAGGTAATTGTAGACAAGAGAGCCTTCCTTCTGTTGTAGGAAAGGTTTTGGAAAGGATTATAAGAGATAAGATTTATAATCATTTAGCATGCAACAATATGATTTCAGATACTCAACATGGTTTCGTCAAGGGCAGGTCGTGTCTCAAAAACCTCATTGAGTTTTTTGAGAAGGTGACCAAACATGTAGATGACGGTAGCGCAGTTCACGTGGTATACTTGGGTTTTAGTAAAGCCTTTGATAATGTTCCATATGGTAGAACATAGAACACAGAACATAGAACAATACAGCACAGAACAGGCCCTTCGGCCCACGATGTTGTGCCGAACTTCTAACTTAGATTAAGTACCCATCCATGTACCTATCCAAATGCCGCTTAAAGGTCGCCAATGATTCCGACTCTACCACTCCCACGGGCAGCGCATTCCATGCCCCCACCACTCTCTGGGTAA
>NW_025209703.1:1868-2765 GCF_004010195.1 Chiloscyllium plagiosum
AATTCAATATGACTTGTAAGGCAAGACCTACCCTTTACAAATCCGTGCTGGCTGTCCCTAATCAAGCAGTGTCTTTTCAGATACTCATAAATCCTATCCCTCAGTACCCTTTCCATTACTTTGCCTACCACAGAAGTAAGACTAACAGGCCTGTAATTCCCGGGGTTATCCCTATTCCCTTTTTTAGGCTGTTGAGGAAATGCAAAGGCATGGAATTGAGGGTGATTCTGCAGTTTGGATTAGAAACTGACTTTCTGGAAGAAGACAGCGAGTGGTGGTTGATGGAAAATGTTTTGTCTGGAGTCCAGTTACTAGCGGTGTTCCACAAGAATCAGTGCTGGGACCACTGCTGTTTGTCATTTGTATAAGTGACTGAGACACAGACATAGGGTGATCGATTAGTAAATTTGCAGTTGACTCTAAAGTCTGTGGAGTAGTGGACAGTTTGGAAGAATGTTACAGGTTGCAAGGGAATTTGGATAAATTGCAGAATTGGGCTGAGAGGTGGCAATGGAGTTCAATGCAGATAAAGGTGAGGTGATGCACTTTGGGAAGAAAAACAGGATGGCAGAGTACTTGCTCAATGGGAAGATTCTTGGAGGTGTGGATATGCAGAGGGATCTTGGAGACCATGTGCATAGATCCCTAAAAGTTGTCACCCAGGTGGATAGTGCTGTTAAGAAGGCACACGGTGTGTTAGGTTTCATTGGTTGAGGGATTGAGTTCCAGAACCGCAATTTCATGCTGCAATTATACAAAACGCTGGTGCGGCCACACTTGAAATATTTTGTTCAGTTCTGGTCGCCCGATTACAGAAAGGATGTGGAAGCATTGGAAAAGGTGCAGAGGAGATTAACCAGTATGTTGCCTCTTCTGGAGGGAACGTCTTATGAGGAA
>NW_025209703.1:5522-17241 GCF_004010195.1 Chiloscyllium plagiosum
CTTTGTGTGAGATGGCTGGGAAGCTGTGGATCACCATGGCGCCGGCGTCCAAATCGAAGAGGGTCGGGTTAATAGTTGTGGCTTACCTAACCCTATATAGAGACTGTTTTTTATAGAATAAGTAAATCAGGAAGAGAGTCCTGTGTACTCTCGCGTGATATTCGAGCAAAAATCAAGGAAAGGGATTACCGTCTCGAGAGTGCTTAAGCGACAGCAAGTTTAAGGTTAGTTTTAGACTTGGAGCCACCACTGGCTGTGTTTAACTCAGCAAAGATGTACCGGGTGTGTGGTCTCTTGGTTGACAAAACCAAGGCATTGAGGCGGATGCGCCCACTTTAAGTGGACCTCCGGAGGTAAAAGCAAGCCATTTTGGCAATAAAGATAACGGTACCACGAGAGAAAGAGAGAGACCGAGACAGAGAGAGAGCGCTGAACACTTTTCACAATAACTCTAAAAATGGGCTCCAGCAAGTGGAAACCGAAAGAGGAATTGGAAATCGTCAAACAAAAATAAAATGCATGTTAAATAATTATGGTCCAGAGTCTGTAAATCAGTTAGAATTGTGGATCAACGCATGTGTTTTTCCAGAGGGAGGAAGTTTGAGTAAAAGGCAGTTGGAAATACTGAGGTCACGGTCAGAAGAGAGAGAGAGAAGGAGAAACAGAAGGGCAAAATAGAACCAGTGAATTGGAGTGCTTATACCATGCGGAAGGCTGAGGCTGATAACAGGGAAAGGAAATTTCAAGTAAAAGATAGATCAAATGAGCGTACAAACACCATCACACATGCAGACGCGCGTGGAAAATAATCTAACGAATCTGTACAGTGTCTTAAGTCTGTTTCAGATCCTGACCTTGGTGACTGCCTTGCGAGACCTACAGCCCTCCTATGAGATCCACCTGGCGAAGATTCCAAGTCAGCGGCCACCGCCTCAGGGTCTGCTGAATCACTGGTAGCATCTCATACCCGCAACAAATTGAAGCAAGAAGCCCAAAAGGAAGATGGACAATTCAACACGGAAAGGCATCCAGGGCCTGTCCGTGTTTACATCATTACAAACGGCGAGTGTACTGGCGTATGTTCACCCAACCAGGTGATTTTGCAAGCACCAATGGCTGAAGTGCCAGGTCCAGAAGGGTACCCGTTGTTGGTCCACCAGCCGTGGACCATGAATGATTTGGAAAGGCTTATGGGCAGTGGCCTGAGCCACACGAAATTGGAGGGAAGTTCGCGAAGAAGTGACAAAGTTCTGTACCGAGTTCCGTCCAACATCACATGCGATGAGACGTCTCCAGGAACGCAAATTGGATGCCAATGTCACCAAAATCAAGGAGAACTGGCCAGCCAAAAACGTCCATGCCAGGGCAACCAACCCGCAAGTGGAACCGAATAGCACCTTCAATGCTTTGGTTGCAGCGCTGGCAATGCCTGTCGGGAGGCATTACCTGTACGAATGGACATGAACAAAATTGCAATGTGTAATCAACGGGAAGGTGAGACAGTGTCCGAGTACCTTATATGCCTCACTGAAGTCCATAACGCCCATAGTGGACTGACACCACCCGAGGACATAATGGGGGCAGAGATCACGCCGTATGTGGCACACCTGAGAAAAAGCTTCATCAATGGAATGAAGGACGAAATAGCAAAAAAGTTTAAAAATACATGTATTACAGTGACAAGGAAAGCTGAATTTGATAAAACAACATGCAATACTAGCTGAAAATTGCTGACTCAAGGAAACAAAAGGTGGAACAGCAAGCACATGAAGCTCAGCTAATTATGTTGTAAAGTGTCGCCCAGCCTTTGGAGGGAGGTTCCGCAGAAAAAGAGAGAGGCAGAGGTGGATGTTGTGGAAGAAGAAGAGGAATTGGTCGTGGTAGAGGGCTGACAGAGGTAGATCTGGTGGGTGCTTTGTTTGCGGAGCAATGGACCAATGGGCGAGACACTGCTTGCACAGGCAGCCTCAATCGGCCCTGCAGGCTGGACAGCAGGATGATTGACGGGGGAAGGCTGTGGTGGAGGTAGGCAGCTTACAAGATACAGGTAAGCCTCTTTCCTTTATGCTTGGTAACGAAGAATTGCTTATGCTAACCTCTTCTACTAACCTTACGGGCACTGAAACACGTCCCACTTCCACATTGAGTGCTGAGATTGCGAAGCGTGGACGATATGTTCAGTATAACGATGATGCATGTAAGTCAATGCCGACCTCTATGTTACAGGTGGAACATACGCCAGTTACCTTTTTGGTCGATACAGGGGCAATATATTCAGTCCTTAAGTCAAGCCAGTTCAGAGAGTCGACGCAAAAAAAGATGAATGGAACGTTACTGAACTCAATGGGTGCATCAAAAGTCGAGATACGAGAGAGATTTATCGCACCCAAATTGTGCAAAAACAAAATTGGGGGAACATTCCATTTTTTATTTCTGCTATCGGAATTCTATCCTTTAAATCTGATGCCTCGGGATTTCATCGTGAGACTGGGGTTGGATTTGCTCAGTACTACTATGGGCTTGCAGGTAATATGAAAAGAAGATTTACCAGTGCAGGTTGTAAACTATGACTCACGACAACTGATATATGTCTATGAGTGGCGATTGTGAAAGAAAGCGATAAGTTCAGTTAGTGATTCTCATGCACTTAAAGCAAGTAATCCCATTAACAAAGATTTTCGTGCTGGGGATATGCTGCACAGCACAGCACATATACACCGTGATGGTCTGAATGAATCATTTGAGAAGGATTGGTTCAGGAGATTGGTTAAACCAGATCAGTTGTTATTGTGCGAATTTTATTAGAATTATCACAGATGTGCAGTCAACGTGAACTTATCCAAAGTATCTGTGTCGGCAAGTAGATGCTATATTTTTGATGTGGAAGGCACTTTTCCTTAAGTGTCCCTTCCGAAAGCGTCGAACGACAGGTGGCATGATTTGGGACCATGAGTACTGAATGCGCAGAAAACGAAAGATTGGGTCTTCAGGCACGATGTGGGTATCTGGCTCAATGCAGATATGCGGACATATAGAAAGAAACTCAGTTGGCTGACCCAGGCAGATGGGGAAGTCCAGGTCAACCCCGCTAGCTCTGAAGAGCCTAGGAGGGTAGCCTGGCATTTTCCTAAGTTAGAAGTCGCGGACCCAAAATTTTAAACCGTCCCGACTGAGTTGTGGGCAAAAGGCAAAGATGATATAGGGCTCATATGAGGCTGTGAACCCATAAGAGTAACCTCGAAGTCTGAGTCTCGTCCTTGCAGTGCACAATACCCGTTAAAGCTCGATGCTATAGAAGGAATTACTCCAGTCTTTGAAACCCTCCGAGAGGCTGGAGTGATAACCCCCGACGAAAACTCACCGGTGAGGACGCCCATTTTCTGTTCAAAAAGGCAAACTTTCCAGGTGAACTTGAGGAATGGAAGTTTGTTCAAGACCTGCAGTCAGTCAAAAACGCTGTTGTGCCGCGCGCCCCAAATGTTCCCAACCCCAATCCCATATTGGGTGAAATTCCACGTACAGTAAATGGTTCTCTGTTGTGCCTTTAACAATTGCCTTCTATAGTGTACCGGTGCACCCAGATAGTCAATTCTGCTTCGCTTTTTCATTCAAATGGAAATGGTATACCTTCACACGACTTTGTCAAGGTTACTGTGAGTCCACCACCATACATAATGAGGCTCTTTGCAGGAGTCTGGAGATTCTTGCTCCTTTCCCTGGCTCAGCGTTTCAGCAATTTGCAGACGATTGCTGAAGAGCAGCACTAACAGAAGAACAATGTGAGAGAGATATCCTTGCGTTGCTCTGCCATCTAGTTAGGGAAGGGCTCAAAGCCCTTGTTACATATGTTACATACTGGCACCAATGATATAGCCAGGAAAAGGATCGAGGATATAAAAAGTGATTTCAGAGAGTTGGGTGGAAGTTGCAGAGCAGGACGAACAGAGTAGTGTTCTCGATTTACTACTGGTGCCACGAGATCGCGGGGCGAGGAACAAGGAGCGGGCACAGCTTAACACGTGGCTGCGCAGCTGGTGTAGGAGGGAGGGTTACAGATATGTAGATAATTGGGATGCCTACTGGGGAAGGTGGGACCTCTACTTGAAGGATGATTTGCACCTGAACTGGAAGGGGACTAATGTCCTGGGTGGAAGGTTTGCTGGAGTGGTTTAGGGGGGTTTAAACTAGTATGGCAGGGATGCGTGAATCTGAGCTTTATACCGGTGGTGAGAGGTGATGAAGATGAGGCAAGAGCAAAAGGTAACATAGCCAATGGGAAGGAATTTCTTGGGAAAGAACCAAGGGATCGGTTAAAGTGTGTTTGCTTTAATGCAAGGAGTATCAGGAATAAAATTGACGAGCTTAGAGCTAGGATCAGAACCTGGTGCTATGATGTTGAGGCCACAACAAAGGTTTCTTAGGGGCAGGAATGGTTGCTGGATGTTCCAATGTTTAGAAAATTTAAGAAGCATAGGGAGGGGGGAAGAGGAGTGGTGGTAGCACTGCTAATCAGAGAGGGTATCACAGCTACAGAAGTTACCATTGTCGAGGACAGTCTGCCCACTGAGTCAGTATGGTTGGAAATTAGGAATAGTAAGGGAGCAGACACCTCATTAGGGGTTTACTACAGGGCCCCCAATAGCAGCAGGGAGATTGAAGGAAGCATAGGTCGTCAAAGTTTGGAAAAGTGTGAATGTAGTAGGGTTGTTGTAATGGGTGACTTGAACTTTCCCAATACTGATTGGAACCTCCTTCGAGCAGATGGTTTGGAAGGAGGTGTTTTTGTAAGGTGTGTTCAGGAGGCTTTCCTAAATCAGTACGTTGACAGGCCGACGAGGGGAGAGGTTATTTTGGATTTGGTCCTCGGCAATGAGCCGGGGCAGGTGTCAGATCTTGCGATGGGAGAGCATTTTGGTGATAGTGACCACAACTGCCTCACATTCTACATATCTATGGAGAAGGAGAGAAGCAGGCACAATGGAAGGATATTTAATTGGGGAAAAGGAAACTATGATGCTATCAGACATGAGTTGGAAAGCATGGACTGGGAGCAATTGTTCCACAGAAAGGGCACTACATACATGTAGAGACTTTTTAAGGAACAGTTGTTGCGAGTGATGTATAAATGTATTCCTCTGAGACAGGGAAGAAGGGGTAAGATAAAGGGACCTTGGATGTCTAGAGCGGAGGAGCGTCTCGTCAAAAGAAAGAAGGCAGCTTCCATAAGGTGGAGGAAGCAAGGGTCTTGCTCAGCTCTAGGATTACAGGCAGGCGAGGAAGGAGCTCAAAAATGGTCTGAGAAGAGCCAGAAGGAGGCATTAAAAAGGGTTGGCAGGAAGGATTATGGAGAATCCAAAGGCATTTTGCACGTATGTGAGGATTAAGAGAATGACCAAAGAAAGAGTAGGGCTGATCATGGAGAGCATAGGAAACTTGTGTATAGAGTCTGAGGAGGTAGGGTAAGCCCTAAATGAGATTTCTGCTTCTGTCGTTACTAAAGAAAAGGTCCTTGTAGTGAACGAAACAATTGAGGAGCATGTAAGCATGCTGGAACGGATAGACATTGAGGAAGCTGATGCTGAAAATTTTGACAAACATTAAGATTGACAAGTCACCAGGGCCAGACCAGACTTGTCCTCGGCTGCTTTGGGAAGCGAGAAATGTGATTACTTGGCCGCTTGACAAGATCTTTGCATCCTCGCTCTCCACCGGAGTCGTACCTGGGGACTGGAGGGAGACAAATGTAATTCCTCTCTACAAGAAAGGAAATAGGGAAATCCCCGGCAATTACAGACCAGTCAGTCTCACTTCTTTCGTCTGCAAGTTGTTAGAAAGGATTCTGAGGGATAGGATTTATGACCATCTGGAAGAGCATGGCTTGATTAAATGCAGTCAGTACGGCTTTGTGAGGGGCAGGTCATGCCTCACAAATCTTATTAGTTCTTTGAGGATGTTACTAAACAAGTTGATGAGCGTCGAGCGGTGGATGTGGTGTATATGGACTTCAGCTAGGCATTGGAAAAAGGTTCCCCAATATAGGTTCGTTAAGAAGGTCAGGAGGAATGGGATCCAGGGAAATTTAGCTGTCTGGATACAGTATTTGCTGATCGACAGAAGACAGCGAGTGGGAGTGGAAGGAAAGAATTCTGCCCGGAAGTCAGTGGTGAGTAGTATTCCACAGGGCTCTGTTCTTGGGCCTATACTCGTTGTAATTTTTATTAATGACTTGGATCGGGAGATTGAAGGATGGGTTAGCAAATTTGCAGACGATACAAAGGATGTCAGAGGCGGGTTTTCTACGCAGAGAGTTGTGAGAGCATGGAATGCGTTGCCAGCAGCAGTTGGGGAAGCGAGGTCATTAGGGATATTTAAGAGACTGCTGGACATGCATATGGTCACAGAAATTTGAGGGTTCGTACATTAGGGTTTACTTTACATGAGGATCAATGGTCGGCACACCATCGTGGGCTGAAGGGCCTGTTCTGTGCTGTACTGTTCAACGTTCTAAAGCTAGTGTCGCAAAAATACAGTTTGTGCAACAACAGGTGAAGTTCTTAAGTAATTTATTATCTCAACAAGGGAAGGCCATTGGGCAAGACAGAGTTCAAGCAATGCCGCAAATTGAAAAGTCTCACACGAAAAAAAAAACACTTTCCATCCTTTTTGGGCATGTGCTCCTACTGTAGAATGTTTACTCCACATTACGCAACCGTTGAGGTGCCCCGAAGTGACGAAGTGGAGCTGATTCCCTTGACTGAGCAATGAAAATTGGTTAAGAGAAGGACAGTGAATATTTCCACCGGTAGTAGATACGCATTCGTGGTTGTACATGATTTTGGAACACTGTGGAAACACAGGGGCATCTTGGCCTCCACCGGAACGCCCATCACACACCGTGGCCTGATTCCTGACCTCCTGGATGCGGTCGCATTGCCTAAATCAATTGCTGTGTATAAATATGAAGCCCTTCCGAAAAAATAACGATTCCGTTTCTCAAGGCAATGCAAAGGCGGACGTAGCGGCAAGGATGGCAGCTCAGCATCCGTCAGTTTTGCTGGTAATCCTTGGTCAAATACGGGTATGATGATGTTAAGTGTCGTCACTCTCGCCTCACCTCCCGATTTCAGCTTTAGAAAAATGTTGCCCATCTTTAAACAAAGGCTTCAATGAGTTCAGGGGATGCGCCATCCTGAGTTTCAGTGAATATATTGGTGCTGAGGAAATGCTGCTTGATCCCACTGTAGATGGCGCTTTTCATCACTTTATTAATGTTAGGGATTAGAGCAATGGGGCAGTCATTGATTGTCTGATGTTTTGTCTGTGTGTGTACAGGACAAACATGGACACCTTCCCACATTCTTAGATAAAGGACAGTGCTGTAGCCCAGCAGGAACAGATTGGATGGAATGCTGTCACAGCCCACGGCCTTTTCCTGATCCAATCCTTTCAGTCAATTGTCGAAATCACACAGTGATTCGAAATAGTTGAAGACTGCTATCTGGATTATACTCAAAAAGATCATCCCATCGACACTTCTTTCTGAACATTGTTGTGAATGTTTCAGCCTTTTCATTTCCATTGTCGTGTTGGGCTGTTCCATCATCGAGAATAACTATGTTTGTTCAGTCAATTCCTACACTGAGTTGTTTGTTTGTCCAGACACCGTTCAACCAGACTTCATGTGATAGGATGGCAGCGATGTGTTGGTTGTGGTCCGTCACTTGCAGCTTATGCTTTTTGTTGAAGAAGTGGTGCTATTTTGGTAACTTCATCCCACTTGTAGGTGTGCCTAGTGCTACTCTTGGTAACGCCTCCTTATTAGAACATAGAACATTACAGGCCCTTCCACCCTCGATGTTGCGCTGGCTTGTGAAAACAATCTGAAGCCCATCTATCCGACAGGACTCCATTTTCATTCAAATATTTATCTGATGAACATTTAAGTGTTTAAACTTTGGCGTGTCTCCTTCTGTTGCAAGCAGTGAGTTCCATGTCCCTACGACTCCCTGAATATATAAACAACCTCTGACATCTGTCCGATATCTAGCACTCCTCAATGCATAGTTATGTCCCTTCGTGCTAGTCATCACCATCCAAGGAAAAATGCTGCCGCTGTCCACGCTGTTTCATGCTGATTTTTCTTCAACTTCAATTAAGCCACCTCACACATTTCTTCGCTCTAACGGGAAAAAACCTTAAATCCCTCAGCTTTTCATCGTTAGACCTCCTGTCCATACCTGACAACATCCGAGTAAATCTCCGCTGAACCTTTTCTAAAGCTTCCACATCATTCCTATAAGGCAGTGAGCAGAAATGCACACAATACTCCATGTGCGGCCACACTGGAGTTTTGCGCAACTGCAGCAAGGCGTCATGGCTCCGAATCTCAATCCGTCGTCCAGGAAAAGCGAACTAACCGTATGCCTTCTTTACAACACTACCAGTTGTTACGTTCAGTGGCATCTTTCAGGCATCTATGAACATGGTCACCTATTTCTTCATTGAACAATAGTTGATCAACTGGCTTGATGGTCAGGGTAACGTGGAGCAGATGCCAGACTGTGTTAGTGAAAATTGTGCTGGAGTACAATTCTACCTCTGTTGGTAATGACCCAGATCACATCACACAGCCGCGTGTGGAGTTACTAGATCAACTCAAAATCTGTCACGTCGAGTAGCACGATGATGATTTCACACACACACACACAGAGTGCTCGCAATGTAAAAATGAGACATTGACTCCACATATGCTGTATGCAGTAGTCACTGTTATCAATATGGTCATCGATCAATGTGTCTGTGGATTGGTGAGTATGAGGTCAAGTATATTTCTCCCTCTTCGTCGTTCCCTCCCCATCCAATGCAGACCAAGTCCAGCAGTTATGCCATTTTTGACTGGACCTGCTCGATTGACAATGCTGAAACCCTCTTAGTGCCAGTTTTGAAATGGCCCTCACAGTAAACATTATCCTCCTTTGCCATTCTCTCAGTGCTTCTGAAATTATTGTACAATGTCGAGGGATACTGATCCATCAGCTGAGGGACGGTAGTCAGCAGGATGTTTCCGTGTGTATTTTATTTTGACACCATGAGGCTGAAGGAGGAGAGTCAGCAGGAGGTTTCCTTGTCAGTGTTTGATTTGAGACCTTGAGGCTGAGAGAGGGCAGTCACACAAAGATTTGCATATCCGTGTTTGATCTGACACCATGAGGTTTCATTGTGTCATTAGTTGCTGAAACAGTTTGTCTGGCAGCTTCGCTAATTCTGGCCCAAGCCGCCAAACGTTACGAAGGAGTGGGTTGCAGGTTCCACAGGGCTTTTTTGTTGTTGTCGTTGTCAATCGACGTGCCCCTCCTGTCCTATGCGATAGTGACACAGTGTCTCTTTTGATTGGACCCTACGACCACTTATTCCTTCAGTTAGTCCAACTACTTTGTCGATTCCACAGATTTCTAAATTTTATCTCAATACTTTATTATGTAATACCGTTAAACTGTCCATATAATTTCTGTATGTATCCCTTTCACATTCTCCGGCTGCTACATCGATCTCTTTTCTTAGTGACCCATCGTATCTCCACAATCTTCATCATATTTGCGGCTGTAAATTCAGGCAGAATGGCTACTACTCCCACTCTCTGTGATCTCTTCAAGACGTCATACCATTGCCTATCATTCTAACTTCCTCCAGACCCTACACCCCTCTCTATCGCCGTAACATCCTCCAGCCCGACATCCCCCTCTCTCTCTTTGTAAACCCCTCCTGCTACAACATCCCTCATTATCTCTGTAACCCCCTCCAGGCACGACGAACCTCGCTAACTCTGTAACCTCGCCCAGACACTGCTCTTTCCATTTCCCTGTAACATTCTCCAGCCTCGAAACCCCTCCTGATCTCTATAACGTCTTCAGGCTTATAGAACTCTCACTATCTATGTGACAACCTCAAATCCTACACACCTCCTATTCTATGCAACCTCCTCCAGCACTTGCACCATTCTCCATCGCTGTAACTTTCTCCAGTTCCTACACCCCTCCTTATCTCTGAAATCTCCTCCAGCAATACAGTTCATTCTATCTCTGTGAACTCATATGGACGTTACAACATTCGCTATCTCAGTGACGTCCTTCTGCACAACACCAATCCCTCTCTCTGTGGCCCCCTCTAGGTATTAGACCTCCTCCCTATCTCGGTGAACCCCTCAACTCCCTACACCCCTCCGTATCTATGTGGCATCCTCTCCTTATCCATGTAACCTCCTCCAGCTCCTAAAACTCTCTCTCTCTCCCTCTGACCCCCTTTTGCTGGTACACCCTTCCCTGTCTCTGTGACCACTCCAGCCTCTGCGACCCCTCCAAATGTCTATGAACCCTCCTGCTGGTACACCCCTCCCTATCTCTGTAAACCCCTTCAACCCTCCCTCTGTTCCCCTGACCCCCTTTAGCTATTACACCCCTCCTTATCACTGTGACCCCTCCAGCCCCTACACCCTTCCATATCTCTGTGAAATCTTCCAGCATTGCATCACTTCCCTATCTATTTAACCTCCTCCACGTCTTACAAACCTCCCTCTCTCTCTGTGACACCCTCTAGCTCTTACACCCCTCCCTATCCCTGTCACCCCTCCAGCCTCTGCAACCCCTCCCAATGTCTGTGAACCCTTCTGTTGGTACAACGCTCCCTATCTCTGTAACCCACTTCAGCTGTTACACCTCTCCCTATCTCGCTATCACTCTTTAGCGTCTGCACCCACTCCCGGTGTCTGTGACACATTCCAGCTGTTACACCCTTCCTGACCTCTGTGACCTCTTCAAGGTGTTACACACATCCTATCTCTGTGACCCCCTCCAGCCAATACGGCCTCCCTATCTCTATAACCTCCTGCTGCCCTGACACCCTCCCTATTTCTGTAACTGCCTCCACCTACTACATTAATCCCTATTTCTGTAACCTCATCCAGCCCCGATATCTGGCCCTATCTTTGTGACCTCCACAGTTCCATAAAACCCTCCCAGTCACTGTAACCTCCTCCAGCACCTACATCCATTCCTATCTCTGTGACTTCCTCCTGCATTGCACCCCTCCCTATCTATGTAATCTCCTCCAGCCCATGCTCTGTTCTCTATTAATGTAACCTCTGCATCTACTACATCCTTCCGTATTTCAGTAAATATCACCAGTTGCTGCATCTCCTCCCGAACTCTCTAACCTCCTGAAGTTCCTGCACGCCTCCATTGCTCTGAGACCGCAAAACTTTTAACTCCTCCCAATCTCTGTGAACTCTCAAGCGACTGTACCCCTCCCTACCTCTGTAACTACCTCCAGCCTAGGCAACCCTCAACCTATCTCCATAATCGACTCCAGCTACTAAAACTTTCAATCTCTGTAACCTCCACCAGCTCCTACACGTCGCCAGATCTCTGCAACCTCTGCCAGTTACCACTTGTCTCCCCACATCTGTAACATGCTCCAGCTACCACACCCCCACCTCTGTAATCTCCTTCAGCTCCTCAACCCTCCCGATTGCTGTAAACACCTCCTGCCCCTAGACCACTTGCTATCTCTGTGAACTCCTCCTGCACTATACCCCTCCTTTTCTGTGTAACTTCCTCCAGATCCAACAAACTTCACATTCTCTTTGAGCCCCTTTTGTCTGTACACTCCCCTATCTCTCCTGCCCCCGCCGGCATTATACCATTCCCTCCCTCTGTTATCCCCT
>NW_025209704.1:0-5958 GCF_004010195.1 Chiloscyllium plagiosum
AGGCTCTTCTGTAAAAGGGACCTAAGGGACAACATTTTCTCGGAGCGATTGGTGCGTATATGGAATGAGCTGCCAGAGGAAGTGGTGGAGTCTGCTTCAATTCCAACATTTAAAAGGCACCGTGTAGATGAACAGGATTATTTTAGAGGGATGTGAGTCAAGTGTTGGCAAATGGAAGTAGATTAATTTAGGATATTTGGTTGGCATGGACAAGTTGGACTGAAGGGTCTGGTTCCATGCTGTACATCTCTGTGACTCCATATGAATGTGCAAAACAAAATCAGAATGAGAAAAGAACTGCTTCCTTTTTAAACTTAAGACTGTAAGAGGAAGTGTCCCACTGAAACCCCAAATCTGTGTTTGTTCCAACGTCCAGTTTATCTTTCCTCCTTGGGGCTTGTGTTCATTCTGGCCATTTTTAACTATTATCGCTTACACCCCCGTGCTCGGCAAGTTTTAAACCTCTGTAAGTGCTCATGTTTTACGTTAACCTGTAAAATCCGAAGCCAGTTCTGATAGTTTTCGGTATAACCACTCAACCGGTGATTTATTCTCTTCCTCTTTATTCTCCTGGAGTGAGCTGTACTGTGAGGTCACATTTATTGTCCAGCCCCAGTTTCCCTGAGAAGGTGTTCATAGGCCTTCTCATTGGTATTCACCTGTCCCAGTGATGAAGGTGTCAGGAATTCCAAGATATTAATCCGGCAGAATGAAGGAACTTGAATAGCATGTCCGTAGTGGGTATGGCATGTCTTTGTTTTTCCTGTTGGTATAGGATGTGGAGTTGGTTGGTTGGTACTGTTGGAGTGAGTTATTAATGAGTTGCTGTAATGCATTCTGAGGATCAGTCTTACAGCTATAGTTCAGGTGCAGTGGATGGATAACCTGTCCGAGATGCCGATCAGGCAGGCTGCTCTTCTGGAGCTTCTTGAGTGTCCTTCTAGTTGGGAACATGGAAAGAGTAGGAGGCAGTTTAATGTTACAAGCATGTTCCTCCTCCACTGTGATCCTGGCTGATCTGCATCTCAGTCCCTTTTACCTGCCTTTGTTCTCTATCTCTCAGTACTTCTGCTTAACAGAAATCTTAGTTTCACTTGAGAGTTAACAACTGATCAAATACCAATTTCCATTTGTGGAAGGAAACTTCAAACTTCCATCACTTGCATCCACCTTTTAATGTGTAAATTTTGGACAGAATTTGACAGTCACTCAGTATCTAGTCTCTGCCACACTCTCAATAATCAGACAGTTGAACATTTTCTTGTTGGAAATGGTAACTTCTTCATTAGTAAGTACTACCTGCCAGTTAATGTTGTCCAGGTCCTGCTGTAGGCATGTTGTGAGCTGCCTTAGTCTGGAAGGAATTGGGAATGTAGCTGAACGATGTAAAATTGCTAATATCGCTGCGCCTTTGTATGATAAATGGAGGACTGTTGAAGGAACAGCTGAAAATGGGTGAGACGAGGATACTATTTGGAAGAATTCCCAATCACAGAATCTCTACAATGTGGAAAAAGACCATTTGGCCCATTGAGTCTGCACTGACTCAAACCCAGCTCCCTGTCCTATCCTGTAATCACACATTTACTGCAGTTAATCTATTTAACCTGCACATCGTTCGACTGTGGGAAGAAACTGGAGTACATGACGAACACCCATGCAGATACTGGGAGACTGTGCAAACTCCACACGGACCCCTAGACTTCAACTGAACCGGATCCCCAGCACTGTGACGGAGCCGTGCTAACCTCCGAGCCGTCATGCCACGATTCAGTTATATTTGCTTTAGCTATGGAAAGGGATAGGTGCACACCAGAAGGAGGAAAGGCAATTACAACGCGATTCAACAAGATGGAGGATGCATAGGTTGGGGAAGGAAACTGCAGGGCATGGGCACAACAGAAATGTAGAGTTTATTCAAGGAATGACTATTGTGTGTCCATGATAAGTATGTACCTGTCAGGCAGGGAGGAAGAGGTCGAGCGAGGGAACTGTGGTTTACTAAGCAAGTTGAATCTCTTATCAAGAGGAGGAAGAAGGCTTATATTAGGATGAGATGTGAAGGCTCAGTTAGGATGCCTGAGAGTTACAAGTTTTCCAGGAAAGATCGAAAGAGAGATTTAGGACAAGCGAGGAGGGAACATGAGAAGTTGTTAGTGGATAGAATCAGGGAAAACACTAAAGCTTTCTACAGGTATAGAAGGGATAAAGGAATGACTCAAGTAAGATTCAGGCCAATCAAGGACAGTAATGTGAAGTTGTGCATGGAGTCAGAGAGACATGGGAAACGCTAAATGAATATTTTTTTGTCAGTAATGACACTGGAAAAAGACAACGTTGTTGAGGAGAATACTGAGATACAGGCGATTTGACCAGATGGGATTGATGTTCACAAGGAGGAGGTGTCAGAAAATCTGGAAAGTGTGAAAATAGCTGAATAGGACAGATGGGATTTATCCTCGGATTCTCTGGGAAACCAGGGAGTAGATTGCCGATGCTTTGGCTTTGATCTTTATGTTGTCATTGTCTACAGGAATAGTACCACAAGACTGGAGGGTAGCAAATGTTGTTCCCTTATTCAAGATGTGGCGTAGTGACAACCCTGGTAATTATAGGCCTGTGAGCCTTACTTTGGTTGTGGGTAAAGTATTGGAAAAAGGTTACAAGAGATAGGATTTATAATCATCTTGATAGGAATCAGTCGATTAGGGATAGTCAACACGGATTTTCTTAAATTAGATTAGATTCCCTACAGTGCGGAAACAGGCCCTCCAGCCCAACAAGTCCACACCGATCCTCCGAAGAACAACCCACTCAGACCCATTCCCCTACATTTATTCCTGACTAATGCACCGAACACTATGGGCAATTTAGCACGGCCAATTCACCTAAAATGCACATCTTTGGACTGTGGGAGGAAACCGACACGACACGGGGAGAATGTGCAAACAGACTGTTGCCCAAGGCAGGAATTGAACCCAGGGCTCTGAGCCAAAATGCTAACCATTGAGCCACTGTGATGTCCGAAGAGGTGAAGGATTTTGTGAAGGTTAGGTCATACCTCACAAGTCTTATTGAATTCTTTGAGAAGGTGACCAAACAGGTGGATGAGGGTGAAGCCATTAATGTGATGTATATGGGTTTCAGTAAGGCGTTTGATAATGCTCCCCATGGTAGGCTACTGTACAAAGTACAGAGGCATGGGATTGACGATGATTTAACAGATTGGATCATGAATCAGCTGAAAGAAGACAGAGGATGGTGGTTGATGGGAAATGTTTGTCACAGAGTTCAGTTGCTTGTGGTGTACTGCAAGGATTTGTTTTCGATCCACTGCTGTTTGTCATTTTTATAAACGACCTGGATGAGGGCGGAGAGGGATGGATTAGTAAATTTGTGGATGACACTGAGTTCGTTACGATTGTGGATAGAGCCGAAGGACGTTCTAGGTTACGGAGAAACAAAGATAAGTTGCAGAACTGGGCTGAGAGGTGGCAAATCGGGTTTAATGCAGAAAAGTGTGAGGTGATTCACTTTGGAAGGAGTAACAGGAATGGAGAGTACTGGGCAAATGGTAAGATTCTTGGTAGTGTAGATGAGCAGAGAGATCTCAGTGTCCATGTACATAGTTCCCTGAAAGTTGCCACTCAGGCTGACAGGGCTGTTAAGAAGGCGTACGGTCTGTTAGTTTTTATTAGTAGAGGGATCGAGTTTCAGAACCATGAAGTCATGCTGCAGCTGTACAAAACTCTGGGGAAAGCTGCACTTGGAGTATTGTGCACAGTTCGGGTCACTGCATTCTCAGAAGGATGTGGAAGCTTTGGAAAGGGTTCAGAGGAGATTTACTCAGATGCTGCATGGTTTGGAGGGAAGATGTAATGAGGAAAGATTGAGGGACTTGAGGCTGTTTTCATTAGAGAGAAGATGGTTGAGAGGTGACTAAATTGAGACATCCAAGATAACTAGAGGGTTAGATCGGGTGGACGGTGAAAGCCCTTTTCCTTGGATGGTGATGGCTAGCATGAGGAGGCATAGTTTTAAATTGAGGGGCGATAGATATAGGACTGATGTCAGAGGTAGTTTCTTTACTCTGAGAGTAGTTGGGGTGTGGAATGCACTGCTTGCAACAGTTGTAGGCTCGCCAACTTTAAGGATATTTAAATGGTCATTAGATAGGCATATGGACGAGAATGGAATGGTATAGGTTCGATGGGCTTCAGATAGGTTTCAGGGCCGAAGGGCCTGGACTGTGCTGTGATGTTCTATGTTCTATGTTCATGCCTAATGTCCTGAGACAAACGCAAAATGCTGCTAATGCTGGAAATCTGAAATTAAAAACATAAAATGCTGGGAAACTGGGTCAGATCAGACAGTATCTGTGGAGAGAAACCGTTTGGTACAGGTCAGGGACCTTTCCACATGAGATGCAACCTTCTTGAAACATCCTAGATTCCCAGAGGACTTGACAGCGTTGATGCAGAAAGATTGTTTCCTCTTGCAGGAGAGTCTGGAACCAGAGGGCATAATCCCCAAATAATCCCTCACTACCCTAGACACATCGATGAATCGATGGAATTATTTGCCACAGATGACCATATAGGCTGGTTTATTGAGAATAATGAATGCTGAGGGAGATTGTTAAGAAAGCATATGTTGTGTTAGCTTTTATTGGTAGAGGGATTGAGTTTCGGAGCCACAAGGTCATGCTGCAGCTGTACAAAACTCTGGGGAAAGCTGCACTTGGAATATTATACAGTTCTGGTCATAGCATTATAGGAAGGATATGGAAACTTTGGAAAGGGTGCAGAGGAGATTTACCAGGATGCTGCCTGGTATGGAGGGAAGATCTTATCAGGGAAGGCTGAGGGACTTGAGGCTGTTTTTGTTAGAGAGAAGAATGTTGAGAGATGACTCAATTGAGATATATAAGATAATCAGAGGGCGAGAACAGGTGGACAGTGAGAGCCTTTTTCCTCGGATGGTAATGGCCAGCATGAGGGGGCATATCTTCAAATTGAGGGGTGATAGATATAGGACAAATGTTAGAGGTACTTTCTTTACTCAGAGCGTAATAGGGGTGTGGAACGCATTGCCTGCAACAGTACTAGACTTGCCAACTTTAAGGGCATTTAAATGATCAATGGATAAACATATGGATGAAAATGGAATAGTGTAGGTTAGCTAGGCTTCAGATTGGTTCCACAGGTTGGCACATCGAGGGCTGAAGGGTCTGTACTACACTGTAATGTTCTATAACGTAGTACTTTCCACTTCCAAGTCTCAGATGAGGAATGATCACCTCCATGAGGATGACAAGAACCCTATAAAGACCATAATTCCGGCAGGAATTACAGTATCAAGGAGAGACAGGGCAGTTAAGCATCAGCCACATTGCTGGGGGTCTGGAGTTCCATGTAGACCTGACCAGGTAAGGATGGCAGTTTCTTTCTCTAAACAACATTCGTGAACCAGATGGGTTTTTCCAAAAATTGATAACGGTCACTGTTATGACTCTTAATTACAGATCTTTTGTTAAATTCAGATTTCATCTCTGACTGTACTGGGATTTGGTCTCGGATCCCTAGATAATTATTTGGGCCTCTGGGTTAATGGTCTAGAGATAATACTGCCCATTACTTCCACGATAGTGAGTGTTTTGGTGGCTGACGTTTAACACTTTTTAAAAAAGATTTTGGACACCATAAGGTCAAAATGAGCTCATTGGTCAAACAGATTTCATATAATTTTGAAAATATTCAATGAATCCTCAGCTACTGAATCACAATCATGGTAATAATGCAGCATGAGTCTGCAGTCCAAACTGTTTAAAGTTGGTTGGAGTAAAAATATTGCAATCTTTACAAAAATCATAATGGAAAAATATTGAAAACTGAGAATACAGAAAAGAACAGTCAGCACTGGTGTCAAACCTTATTGAATTGTTTGCTGACATAACAG
>NW_025209704.1:6206-15773 GCF_004010195.1 Chiloscyllium plagiosum
GAGGCTGTATTAGATCTGGTCTTTTAAAAAATTCAAAGTAAACTCATGACTAACGTTGCAACATGGATTCAGGACAGAAGGAACAGAATAGACAGCAATATGGTGGGCACTCATTTAAAAACCAGAAGAACTGCAGATACTATAAATCAGAAACAAAACCAAAAATTGCTGGAAAAGTGTATCGACAGGGTAGATAAAGATAAGCTTTTTCCCAGGGTCAAGGATTCAATAACTAGAGGTTACACTTTCAAGGTGAAATGTGAAAAGTTTAAGGGGGATACACGCGGCAAGTACTTTAAACAGAAGGTGGTAGGTGCAAACAGAATTTATTTACAAGATTACCCAATGAAATACAAGCAAAAGAGAACCCAATACAGAATAACTTACCCTATCCAAAAACCAAACAGACTTTCCTGATGCTGTTCCTAATACATGCAACAATCCCCAGAAATGTCTCTTGGCACAAATCAGACACACAGGGTCTTACAGGAGAGAGATGTCAGGCAGAGAGGATCAGCACGGATTTGCTTCTTTCACGTAACTTTTTTCTTGGATCAGCAGCCTCAGGGGGAAACCAAGTACAACATAACCCTGTTAAAGGAGCAGCGTCATCACAGACTCTATTTGTAAGGATTTGGCCCTAATCCCCCTCAACCTTTCGTATTCATAAACCCATCCAGATGTCTTTTATATGCTGTAATTGTACCAGCCTCCACCACTTCCTCTGGCAGCTCACTCCAATATCATACCATCCCTCTGTGTGAAAAAGTAGCCCTTAGGTCATTTTTAAATCCTGTCCCCTCAACTTAATCCTATGCCCTCTAGTTTTGCTCTCCCCCAACCCTGGGGAAAACATCTTGTCTATTTGTCCTACCTCTGCCCCTCATGGTTTTATAAACCTCAATACGGTCACCCCTCAGCCTCCCACGCTTCAGGGGTAACAGCCCCAGCCTATTCAGCCTCTCCCTCGAGATCAAACCCTCCAACCCCAACAACATCCTGTGAAATCCTTTCTGAACCATTTCAACTTCCACTACATCCTTCCTATAGCAAGAAGCCCAGAGCTGCATGCAGCATTTCAAAAGTGGCCAAAGCAATGGCCTGCACAGCCACAACATGACGTACTAAAGCAAAGAAATACAGATAGTAGAAACCTGAAACAAAAGCCAAAATTGCTGAAGAAACTCAACAGGCCTGACAGCATCTGTGGAGAGAAAGTAAGGTTAATGTTTCGAATCCAGTGATTCTTCTTCACAGCTGACTCTGTTTCTCTCTCTGTAAACCTGCTGAGTTTCACCAGAAATTTCTGTTCTTTTTGAGGTTTTAGCCAACAAACACTCTCTCTGACAGGGAATTTCACAGACTCACCTCAACCTGAATGAAGACATTTATCCTCATCTCAGCTCGAAAATAGCCGACCCCATATCCTTAGACATTGACCCTTTCTTCTGGATCTTGGGAACATCCTTCCTGTGTTTACCCTGACCTGTCCTGTTAGAATCTCTGTCTCTCTCACACTCTCTCTCTCTCTCTCACAACACAGACTCTCTGCGCTTGGCATCCTAACTTCTAAGGGGTTGTGAGGGGGGAGAGAGACTGTCACATATCTTCTGGAATTTGTCTTTGCAAAGGAAGTCTGGAGAAAGATGCAATGGTCTTTGTCAAGGTTTGTCCTGAGTAGCTCCATGACACAAGACTCTGTGATCTACAGTCTATTCCCCGAGACGCACACCGAGACAAACATCAACTGCTCCTGGAGGACCATCACCTCGCAGACCCTTCATTCTGTCTGAAATTTGTTGATTGTTAGTTCCCACCTGAATCACACACACTACTGTTCAGCCTTCCTTTCCAGGGATTAATCCAGCTGTTCTTTGACACTGAATACTCAACAATCTCCTGAGCAATCCCTGTTCCAGTGATTCAACTCCCAGTATTTTCCTCAGTTACTTCTCACTACCGCCCTCTGGTGGATGCTCTTTCTCCTGGTGAGCCCCATGGCCTCCGCGATTTCCCTGTCATGAAGTTGAAATAAGTTGTTATCTCTTATTTGTTCCCCTCGCGCGAGTTTCAGGTCTAGTCTGGTTGACAATGTCCTCATGAATTGAAGAATTCAATCCCTTGTGTTGCTCCCCAGTCAGAATCTATTCTCCGTCCTTGCCATTTGAAGCACATCTTTGAGGTGGTGTTCAAAGGACAATCAACATTTCAGTGTGAAGTGATGTAAAAATCAGCAAAACAAAATCCTTGCCCAAAACTGCCTTGATGACAGTCGATGGGAAGAAGTCACTACCGTGTTGATTATATGGTTTGTAAATTTCAATGCCAAAGTTGAAACCAGATAGCCATCCCGTTATCATTCTATATTCATGTCGGAAACATACATTATATATCGGTCAGAATTATTTAACCCCAAGAGAGAAAAGGCTGGAAAATCTCAGCAGATCTGGCACCATCTGTAAGAAGAGAAAAGAGCTGATGTTTCGAGTCTAACTGACCCTTTGTCAAAGCTAGTGAGGTTTCCCCAGTCCAACTATATCCTCAATTTACAGCATTCCCCAAATATCAACGCCTTAGTTTCTTACAGCACTGTCTGTGTGTGCAGCAGCTCTCCCCCACCACTTACACACATTTGTTACTGCGTAGCTGCTCACAGTTTGATTTCAAAATCAATGTGTGTTTCAATTGGAAAATTATGAATGAGTCGGTAATTTGAACTTTATTAGTTGGTTGGCTATTAATTGTTTATCTTTCTTAGATTATGGAGGAATCAGTTCAGTTCAGACAGAAAGAAGCAGCTGCAATCACTGAGAGAATGCAGGGCGGGTGTCCGAGTATTTGTGTGTTCAAAGGATCAAGAAATTGCCAACTCTTTGGACTCTCTCCAAAGGATAAAGTGAGATATTACAATGACTCAAGAAAAACAATTCCTGGAATTCTGAAATAAAATAGGAACGATGTGGAGTATTCAGTAGAAAATTTCAGCAGCAGCTGGTGAGTGTTGGCGTGTGGGTGATATTCACCGTCAAGCAGAGGGAGATGGAGCTGTGATTGTGAAGCTTTTATAAAAGAGTCAGAGCAGTCTACAGCATGGAAACGGGCCTTTTAGCCCAACTTGCCCATGCTGTCCAGTTTTCACCGTTAAATTAGTCCCTTTTGCCTGTGTTTGGTCCATATACCCACATATCTAACCCATCCATATACCTGTCTAAATGTTTCTTAAATGATGAAATTGCACTAGCTTCCCCCACCTCTGGCAGCCCATTCCAGACACTCACCATCCTCAGTGTAAAGGAAACTGCCTTCCTATACCATTTTGTATCTCTCCCCTCTCACCTTAAACATATGCCCCAGAGTTTTAGACTCCCTTGGGGGAAAGCTGCTGGCTACCTACCTTATCTATGTCTCTCATGATCTTATAGTTCTGTATGAGGTCACCCCTCAGTCTCCTACGCTCCAGGGAAAAAACTCCCATCCTATCTAATCTCTTCTTGTAGCTCAAACCTTCCAGTCCAGGTAGCATCCCAATAAATCATTTCTGCCCTCTTTCTAGTTTAATAGTTACTTTCTACAGTAGAGAAACTAGAACTGCATGTGAAGTTCTCCAAATGTGACCTCACTCATATCTTGTACACCTGCAACAAGACATCCCAACTCCTGTACTCCATACTCTGCAATTTGTTATTATTTATTTCTTATTATTACCTGTCTTCGGTTGTATAAAAAGCTATGTTCAATTTGTCATAAACATGTGGGTGTTTGTGTAATAAACTCATGTTCAAGTGTGTAATTATTCCCAATGTTAGAGCTCAGTGACAGTCTGTGTTCGGTACTGGGTCAGAGACTGATCACTGTTCCCCTGTGGGAATGATAGGGTCTGCATCAACAGTCAGTTTAAAGTCAGTCAGGACTGGGTCGTAGTTTGGAACCAGTGACCATCTGCACAATGTGTGCCTGTCCCATTCTCATCAAATACACTAGAGACCCCGACATCATCAGAGACCCCTCTAACAAAACTCCGAAAGAAAGAACATTTCAAAGGGAAGATTAATTAAGTAATCTCCCTCCCAGTCCCTAAAAGGCCATGTTTTGATGCTCCCACTTCATTCACTGTGATTTCACTTTCACCATCTCTGGTCCCTCAGTCATGGCGGGTTGCAGGGTCGGGTCTATTCGTCAGTATCCAAAGGCGATTCTGTCCCTTGTCTGTTAAATATTTGCCTCTAACACAAATCTCCACAAGGCTCCATTCAGTCTTTGAGTTCAGAAATGGTGCATTTTCCAATGGTAAAGACTGGAAAGGACACAGCATCTCATTGTGCACCCATGAGTTCATTATAGGCTGCACTCAGCTGAATGTTCGAATGTCAGTCTCCCACACTGTAGACTATGTATTACTGTAGACAATACAAATGTACACTCTACTAACTGTCCAACTATCAATTGGCGCACACTGTAGACATCGTATCACTGTCAGCAGTTCATACTTTGCAAACCACAGAGCCTCCATATATTAGATATCAAATATTTTAGATGTTGCGTTACTGTAGATATTGTATTACTGTGGGCAGTGGTAAGTTGTCGTCCCCAACAGTATCTATAACTGTATGCTTGTTATTGAGGGAACAGCCACAGGGGGTTCCTGCACTATCTGCCAGTTCCCTTTCCAGTTCTCCTGACTGTTATCCATCTACCTTTCCCCTGTACCTGATTTATGTGTGACTACCTCCCTGTAACTCCTCTCAATTACTCCTCAGCCTCCCGAATGATCCAACGTTCATCCAGCTCCGAATCCAGTTCCCTACTGCCGTTTCCGAGGAGCTGAAGTTGCCGGGATCTTGTTTCAGAGCCACATGGAGTGCTTCAGTATCTGAGGATTTAAGAATGCGGCTGAACATTGTGTGAGTATTAGCGAACCCTCAGACTCATGACATTCTACCTGAGGGAAGGTCAGTTATACAGTCACTAAAGATAGTTAGGGCTAGGACACAATCTTGAGGACCTCCTGCTGTGAGGGCCTGGAGCTTAGATGGCTGACTTCCACCAACAGCACCAATTGCTGTGGGACTGGAGTCACATGTAGCCCAGACAAGACATGTTCAGCCCTAATCCCTAATGGGCATTAGAGAACCAGATGGATTTTAACAACAATTGACATTTGTTTCATGGTCAACATTAGAGTCATAATTCCACATGTTTATTAAATTGAAGTTCTGACATCTGCCATTGATAGGATTTGACCCGGATCCACAATAAGAGTTGGGAACTATCTAAATATGAGCCAGTTCAATGGCTGGCCTCCTGGCTGATTTAGAATCCAACTTGACATATTTTCCAATTAGGAAATAGAGGTTTAAAATTTATTATTTAATCATGTCAGCAGTTCATACTTTACACACTACAGAGTGTCCATATATTAGATATCAAATATTTTAGATGTTGCGTTACTGTAGATATTGTATTACTGTGGACAGTGGTAAGTTGTTCCCCCAACAGTATCTATAACAGTATGCTTGTTATTGAGGGAACAGCCACAGAGGATTCCTGCACTATCTGCCAGTTCCCTTTCCAGTTCTCTTGACTGTCATCCATCTACCTTTCCCCTGTACCTGATTTATGTGTGACTACCTCCCTGTTACTTCTCTCAATTACTCCCTCAGCTCCGAATCCAGTTCCCTACTGCCGTTTCCGAGGAGCTGAAGTTGCCGGGATCTTGCTGCAGAGCCACATGGAGTGCTTCAGTATCTGAGGAGGGAAGTATGCTGCTGAACATTGTGTGAGTATTAGCGAACCCTCCGACCCATGACATTCTAACTGAGGGAAGGTCAGTTACACAGTCACTAAAGATAGTTAGGGCTAGGACACAATCTTGAGGACCTCCTGCTGTGAGGGCCTGGAGCTTAGATGGCTGACCTCCATAAACCACACCAACTTCTGTGGGTCTGCAGTCACGTGTAGCCCAGACAAGACAAGGACAGCCCTAATCCCTAAAGGGCATTAGAGAACCAGATGGGTTTTAACAACAATTGACATTTGTTTCATGGTCACCATTAGAATCATAATTCCACACGTTTATTAAATTGAAGTTCTGACATCTGCCATTGATAGGATTTGACCTGGGTCCACAATGAGAGTTGGGAACTATCTAAATATGAGCCAGTTCGATGGCTGGCCTCCTGGCTGATTTAGAATCCAACTTGACATAATTTCCAATTAGGAAATAGAGGTTTAAAATTTATTATTTAATCATTGAGTGTAATATTATTTTATCTCTATTTGTACCCAAAAAATGGGAAAACAGACAAACTGAGTGAGGGCTGTCAACTATATGAACTTGAATCCTATCTGAAAGATCATGAGATCACCCAATCTGATCCTGATTGAGATAGGTTCGTGAATTCGCTTAGTACATTGTGTAAAGGAAATATAGATGAGCAGAGTAAATTGTTTTCCCATGCAAAAGAAAGTATAATGTAGAAAGGCAGAAACATTATTTAATGTGTGTGATGTATATCTTGTTTGTGTGTATGTGTGAGAGAGAGAGAGAGAAAGAGGGACAGAGAAGGGGAGAAGGAGAGAGAGATATAGTATCACAGAGACGTACAACACAGAAACAGCCCCTTTAGTCCAACTCATCCAGGTATCCTAAGTTAATCATGTTCCATTTGCCAGCACTTGGCCCGCACTAAACCCTTATTGTTCATATACCCATCTGGGTGCCTTTTAAAAGTTGCAATTGTACCAGCCTCCACCACTTCCTCTGTTAGCTCATTCCATACACGCACCACCCTCTGTATGAACAAGGCACCCCTTAGGTCCCTTTTAAATTTCTCCCTGTCCATGCCTCCCACAATTTTATAAACCTCAATAAGGTCACCCCTCAGCCCCTAATGCTCCAGGGAAAACAACCCCAGCTTATTCAGCCTCTCTCCACACCTCAAATATTCGAACCGTGGCAACATCCTTGTAAATCTTTTTTGAACCCTTTCAAGCTTCACAACCTTCTGATAGGAGGGGTACCAGATTTGCACACAGTATTCCAAAAGTGGCCTAATCAATGTCCTGTACAGACATAACATGACCTATCAACCACTATACTCAATGCACTGACCAATAAAGGAATGTGTACAAAACAGCTTCTTCACTCTCCTATCTACGTGCGATTCAACTTTCAAAGAACTATGAACTTGCACTCCAAGGTCTCTTTGTTCAGCAACAAAACCCATTAGTGTATAACTCCTGCTCTGATTTGTCTTTCTAAAATGCAGTACCTCACATTTATCTAAATTAAACTCCAACTGCCACTCCTTGGCCTATTGACCCATCTGAACAAGATCCTGTGTACTCTGAGGTAACCTCCAATTTTGGTGTCATCTGCAAACTTACAAACGATACCTGCTATTTTCACATCCACATCATTTATAGAAATGATGAAAAGCAATGGAACCAGCACCGATCCTTATGGCACACCATTGATCACAGGCCTCCAGTCTGAAAAGCAACCCATCAACAACCTCTGTCTTCTACATTTGAGCCAGTTCTATACCCAAATGGCTAGTTCTCTCTTTATTCCATGAGATCTAACCAGTCCACCATGAAGACCCTTGTTAAAGTTCGTGTAGATCACAGCCATTGTTCTGCCCTCAGCAATCCTCTTCACACACACAGATTCATGCACACAGATCCCTAAACAGTCCTTGCCTTTCCCTCCATCATCTTTTCCACCATCAATCAGGCTCACTGATCTATAGTTCCCTGGCTTTTCCTTACCACCCCATTAGATTAGATTACTTACAGTGTGGAAACAGGCCCTTCGGCCCAACAAGTCCACACCAACCCGCTGAAGCGCAACCCACCATACCCCTACATTTACCCCTTACCTAACACTACGGACAATTTAGCATGGCCAATTCACCTGACCTGCACATCTTTGGACTGTGGGTGGAAACCGGAGCACCCGGAAGAAACCCACGCAGACACGGGGAGAACGTGCAAACTCTACACAGTCAGTCGCCTGAGGTGGGAATTGAACCCGGGTCTCTGGTACTGTGAAGCAGCAGTGCTAACCACTGGGCCACCGTGCTATCCACAACAGTCAGCCAACAGTCAGCCTTCCAGCACCTCACCCATGACTATCGATGATACAAATATCTCAGCAAGGGACCCAGCAATCACTTTACTTGCTTCCCACTGATTTCTAGGTTACACCTGATCAGGTCCTGGGGATTTATCCACCTTTATGCATTTTGGGACGTCCACTGTAACATGAACGTTTTCCAAGATGTCACCATCTCTTCCCCCACATTCTATATCTTACATGTCCTTCTCCACAGTAAACAGTGATGCAAAATATTTGTTTAGTATCTCCCCAATCTCTTTTAGCTCCACACTTACGCTGCCTTGTTGATCTTTGAGGGGCTCTGTTCTCTCCCCAGTTAATCTTTTATCCTGAATGTATTTATTGAATCTGTTTGGATTCTCCTTAACCCGATTTGCCAGCGCTATCTCATGTTCCGTTTTTGCCCTCGTGATTTCCCTCTTGAGTATTTGCAGCTCGCTCCAAATGGGAGCCCAGATACATCAGGGCAAGGGGTGGGTTCAGTAGCTCTTTAGGAATTAAGAGAGAGTGGGAACTGCAGATAGAGCATGCTGCTGGAAAAGGCACAGCAGGTCAGGTTGCATCTCAGGAGCAGGTGAAATTGACTGCTGCCAATCCAACACGACCCTGAGTATATGACCGTGTTTCTGTGAGTAATCTGCTGCTCTTGTTCTTCCCTATGTCCTTTAAAAGAGCAAATGATTCATTGAGAGAGATTCTTTAAAATTCATATAACATGGAATAACAATTATCTTTGCATCATTACTGACAGTTTGGGCTCAGGCACAGAGAATGTTTCATTAATAACTTTCAATCTATTTTTTCCTTTCTCTTACAGTTAGTCTAGTGGTGATTAAAATCTTAGCTTGGAGCAAAAGTGGCCTTTCTACGTGCAGCACTCGTTACCTTGTGGCCATGACAACGTCAGATCTACTGTTCATTGTTTTTTATACCATCCTTCACCGATTTCGACAGTATTATTATCCACTGTGTTTCCTGCAAATCACTCCTGTTTGTGGTGTTTGCTATGCCCTCAGCCGCTTGACCATTGATTGTTCTGTGTGGTTCACCATTGCTTCATCGTTTGATCAATTTATCACCATTTGTTTACATGAAATGAAAACGAAGTATTGTACAGAGAAAGCTGCCATGAGGGTTCTCACAACAATCTGCATCTTCTTTCGTTTAAAAATCATTCCCAAATCTTTTGTGTATAAACCTGGAACGACGAACAACAACGTTCCATGGTACAGTTATATCACGTACAGTTATCTTATGATCCTCGGTGGACAAGTTTTAGATACTTTGGGACTCTTTTAACACCAATGTTCCCATTCACTTTTATTGTCTTTATCAACATTCTGACTGTCAGACATATCTTCGAGGCCATTAAGATGCGGAAGGAACTGAGAGGTCAGAGAAAAACACAGAATGATCCAGAGGTAGAGAGCAGGAAGAATTCTGTGATT
>NW_025209704.1:16012-17242 GCF_004010195.1 Chiloscyllium plagiosum
ATGCAACGACAGGCTCCTGTCCACTCTTCCTCACTGAATACTCTGACCCATACATCTGGGCAAATGAAAACACACGAGAAGTTTCCTGTTAGAAAGAGGAAAGAACATACTGTAAGGATTCCTTGTCTTTTGATTGCACATTTATTTTCAACAGTAATTTACTTTGTTTCCATTCAATTCCTCACTTTGATTCCTGGTCATCACAAGTTGAGATTTTCACATTGATCAGTAGGGAAAGCCAAAGACAAAAGGAATTTGATCAGTTTGTGAATTCATGTGGTTTTCATTCCAAGACAATAAAATGCAGAGTAGGCGGAGACAAAGGCAGTCTAAACTAAACTATTTCCCTGACATCATTCCGTTTCTTTATTTGTTCCTTTCCATGAACCAGCTGATGTGTTGCCGGGGAATCCAAGCCCAACCAGAGGGATTTCTGAACTCCCTCCCTGCACCCACCCAATGACCCATCTCCCTCCCCGATTTCAGATGCTCCTTCAAATCTACCTCTTGTCACCTGACTGAATATTACCTTCAGTGAAACAACATGAACTCTGTTTAATTTGTCATGATAAAGGTCTTTCTAACTGAATTTGGGGACTGTGTTGTGGTAAAGTGTACGGTGCTGGTGCTATCGTGGTTAGTGTAGCTGTCCTCCAAGCAGGAGACCTGGGTTAGATTCCTGAAATTGCAAGTTGAGATTTGTCACATTGATCAGTAGGAAACCCCAAAGACAAAAGCAATTTGATCAGTTTGAAAATACATTTGGCTTTCATTCCAAGACAATAAAATGCAAAGCAGGAGTAGACAAAGGCAGACTGGATGAAACTGTTTACCTGCTGCATTCTCTCACACCTCCTCACTCCCTCCCTCCCCCCCCCCGCTGTGATCCCACCGAGATGGCTCTGGCTGTGCTCCATCCTGGGGGGGGGGTATACCCCAGAAAGAGGGAGCTGGGAGCTGACTGAATGAACTGGAACTTGGGCAGAAAGGGGGCTTTTAGTGAGAGACTTGGGGACAAGTCGAACGGGTTCTGGCAGCCATTGTCCCGTGTGTACTGAGCAGGGGGTGAGTATCTGTGTGTTTCTGTCTGTCTGTGTGTGAGAGCGTGGGCAGTGTTTGAATCTCAGTCCCACTTTTGATCCTTTCACCTCACCCCCTCCCTGAACCATTCCTTCCTAAAGCAAGCTCCTAAAGCACAGTCTGTCCCAAATGGGAGAGCGGGAGAGAGCT
>NW_025209705.1:0-17247 GCF_004010195.1 Chiloscyllium plagiosum
GGGGGAATAAAGGGGTGAATGAGTTATCAGGGCAGGTGAGAATGAAGGGGTGAATGGGTTATCAGGGATGGGGGAATGCAGATTGGAGGTTACCATCAGACCAATTATGATCTTATTGAATGGTGGAGCAGGCTTGAGAGATTGAACTTCAATGACATAATCCTGCCCATTATTTATATGATTCCTGAAGAAGGGTTACACCTGAAATGTAGACATCTTCACCTCCTGAAGCTGCCTGGCTTGCTGTGTTCTTCCAGCCTCCTGATTGTCTACCTTGTTTCTATGAAGCAAAGCTTTGGGTAACTTTAACCTTGTAAGTGGGAAATTTATACAGTAAAGTTTAATAGCATTGCTTGTGTTATTTATTGTCTCAATGTCAACAAAATGCACTTTGAGACAAAAAAGTTAGTCAAATGGTTGCCTCTTCAATTTGATGGTCCAAAACAAACAAACCAAAAATGATGTAAAAGCGATAGGATTGTGAAAATTGCTCGTTGAAAATGGACTGATATCCATTTAGTTCATCTTCTACCATCCTGGCAGTTGCATGATGCAGTAATAATGAAGGAAGTGTGGGAATCAATTTCAATTAATGTATCGACAACAAAACCAGACAGGATGTGAGTAAAAACTCATTGGTGAGAACCATATATCTTATTCTTCCCAAGCACGCTACACTTGCCGCAAGTCCTCTCAAATTACTCACATACATTGTAATGGTGCCATGTAACACTGCTTCAGGATAATAGGATGCAGGCTCTCATTCAACATTCTTCACGTCATTCAGTGTCTGTGATATGGGGAAAGCTCAGTGGCATGTGGGGTGGAGAAAGGTTGGCATACTTTCCAGAGCTTGTTCTTGGGTGCCCTTCTTGCTGACCCCTGAGAACATTCTTTCACTTCCCCACAACTACTAATATCAAAACAACCCGAAAAGTAAGCAAGAAAGAAATCCACAATTTCAAACAATGGGGATTGCTGCCTGAAAGAAAAAAAGAGATCAAAGCAATTTATCAGGGTATTCACTGTGATTTCCTTCTCATCAGTTAAATCATGCTCTGTGTGTTATTTGTTTGTAACAGAAAGGAGTCTGGTATTAAGAATCACCCTCTGATGTTGCTTCTCTCAAGAAAATAGCTGCTGAAGTGAAAGGACAGTACTTGTAATCTCCATTCTTAACTCCACACATTGCTTCACCTGTGCAGAACATATCTTGTGAATGAAGAGTGTGTGCTCATTCACAGCACTCAGACAGAATGCATGAATAATTGATCAACTCATGAAGCAGCCTCTCCTGAATAGCTGTGGAATTTTGCCTGAGCTCTGACTCTATGACTCACTGTAATATGATGCTAAAGCAATGCAAATTGTACAGTCCTTTCCTAAAGACATAGGAGAACACCTGGGTGTCACAGCAACAGTCACAATCATGTCAAAATAAGTCAAGTCGTCGTGCTCCAAAAATGAATGCTGGCTTGTTTATAAGCACTTATTCCAGTGACAGGAGTGTAATTAGTTGACTCGCAGAATAGGGTAGAATTCTTAATATGTTTTGAAAGGAGAGACATTGCTGAGCTTCTCGTAATGTGTTCTCAAAGGCTTTATGGCCTGAATGTTCCTATATCCTATAGCAAATCTGAGAACGATTTATTTTCCAGCATTGGTTGTAACAATGATACTTTTTGAAAAATATAAAGTGACTCTTCAGCCAAGAAGCAAATTCACCGTGAACAGAGATGAGAAGATCAGAAATCTGACTCTTGGTATGTATGAGACTATGTTACAAGAGGCCTCTCTGTCCCATGAGGACAAGCTTCTTTGTTGCAATGTTATTTCGCATGGTATTTGAACACATTAGCTGGAGCGCGACCCCACTGAGAACAGGTGCCTCCGCATACCTCAAAGAGAAGGCAAACATCATTTCAACCAGAAATAATCTTAATGGTGTGGAATTAAAATTTATTCCTGGTTGGTTTTATCTCCATTGATTTATTTGAAGTGTAAAATGAGAAGGAGGTGATTAAATCCAGCTTTCTGCTTTGTATTATGTTATTTCCATGCATGTGAAAATGGATTTACATGGTGCTCATTGCTATTGCTAGATAGAAATTCTTTAAATAAAACAGGGCAAGAGACTCATAGGCTAATACATAGGCTAATCTTGTGGGAGGAGAAGGTAGCAGCTAATACCATACCGCTGACAGCTTATTTGACTTTGTGATATAGATACTGGTCACTTCCTTCTAAGTGGTTAGTTCCAGTTCTGTGTCATTACTATTATTGACTAACCATTGAAGATGCCATTTTTAAAACAGCTTGCAATGACTTTATTTAATACCTAACTTAAAACAAAACAAATTAGTTTACATGTGTCCTCAGAAATTCCAGTTGAATTCAGATTATTTATTCAAAAGCACTCATGACATCTCCGCTCTGCAGGGCAACTATTCTGGTCTATGACGGAAGTTAAACATCCAGAATGTAATCATTAAGCTCAGGCTGGGTGTGGTTGATTTGTTGACAGCTGAACATCCGATCTTCACAGACCAATGAAAATGAATGTTGTCTCTTCATATAAATTGAATAATAGATAACGCATTATGTCAATTGACCAATGTTTTTTACATCCACTAAATGTAACAGTGACTACCCCCTAAGTGCTTGCTCTTTACTGTAGTGGAGGAAGCCTGCATCAATAAATTCTAATTGACCTCTATTAAACTGCTTGGTGAATGCTAAAATGAGATAACTAGCTACAGGTAGTTTTACCCCAGCGTTGTGCAAAGGATTGCAAAAGTCTTGAGTACCTTGAGCAAATGTGCAAATGAATGATATAGCCAGTAACAGCAGTCCCAGTTAAGCCCAGAATGCCTACTCATATCTACTATTTTTAAATTTCAAAAATATGCTTTATTCATAAAATAAATTTTTGCATACATACATAGTCACAATATGCAGCTAGGTTCTGTACAGTTGCATATCAAGTAAACAAACAAAACATTGGACTTTGACTCTAATCAAAAATAACCCACAGATCTCTTTTATGCGTACAATACTGATATTTACATATATCTGAGACACAGGGAGAGTCTGATAACTGAACAGACTCCCATTTACCTTCAACAAGTCAGTGCTCTTTCCCCATTGCATTTTGGCAGCAGCTATTCCAAGCTTTAGCTGTGTCCCTCAGTATGTTGTCCTGGACCATGGAATGTGCCAGTCTGCAACACTCGGCTGGGTTCAACTCCTTGTTCTGGAAGACCAGCAAGTTTTGGGCAGATCAAAGAGTGTTTTCACCAAGTTGATGGTCTTCCAGACGTAGCTGATGCTTTTCTCAGTGTTCCTCCTGGGGAACAGACCGTAGAGCACTGAGCTACTAGGGACAAACCTCAACAAAAACCATTGCCCCAGAATGTCCGTACACATCTGCAATTAAATCAACTTTTCTCTAACTTATTTAAGTTCTAATGTTAGTTTTATAAACAAGGTACATCTGCTATGGAGTTGAGAGTGTGGTGCTGGAAAAGCACAGCAGTATCCAAGGAGAAGGAGAATCGACATTTCGGGCATAACCCATTCATCAAGAATGAAGCTTGTGGACAGGAGAGGTGAGAGATAAATGGGAGGGGGGTGGTGCTATGGTGGAAAGTAGCTGGGAACGTGACAGATAGATGAAGGTGGGGGAGAAGATGTTCGGTTGGACAGAAGGGTGGAGTGGATAGATGGGAAAGGTGAGGGACAGGTCAAGAGGGTGGTGCTCAGTTGGAGGGTTGGAAGTGAGATAAGATGGGGGGAGGGGAAACGAGGAAACTGTTGAAATCTGCATTGATCCCATGTAGTTGCAGAGTGTCAAGGTGGAAGATGAGGCGTTCTTCCTCCAGGTGTCAGGTGGTTAGGGTTCGACGATGGAGGAGCCCAGGACCTGCAGATTGGGAGGGGGAGTTGAAATGTTCAGCCATGGAGCGGTGGGGTTGGTTGGTGCAGGTGTCCCAGAGATGTTCTCTGAAACAATCCACAAGTTGGCGACCTGTCTCCCCGATATAGAGGAGACAGACGGATGAGAGTGTCAATGGAAGAATACTGATGTCCATAGTGAAGATAGGGCATAAAGGACCGGGGAAACAAAAGTCTTGGAAGAAGTGAAAGACGTGGGTGGTGTCCTGAATGTAGGTGGGGAGTTCCTGGACGAAAGGGGTCAGGACGGTGTCAAGTTATGCAGAGATGAGTTCAGTGGGTCAGGAGCAGGCTGAGACAATGGGTCGACTGGGAAAGTCAGTTTGTGAATCCTTGATAGGATCTGTATACAAGTATAATGTTGTGGTCATGTAGCAGATGCTGATACACAAGTATATTCAGTGAAAACAATCCTTACATTCTCACGTAGTGGGGCAAATAATTTACTGCAATGTAATATTCAATAAATACCCTGAAGACAAATGACCTTGCAGCTATTTACAGTACGTCCACTCATTTTACACTTCCTTGTATCAGATGGAATTGTTGGTCGCACCTTTGCCCCTGAGTCATAACTTGTGGTTTGCTGTACAAGTGTGTTATCTAAACTGACAGTGCTGTATTGCAGAATTACTGCATTACGAAAGATGGTGTCTTTTTGGTGAGATTGTTAGACTGAAATCTTCTTTGCATTTTGAGGCTTTAAAAAGCATTGTGGCGTAATTCAGAGAAAAGCAAGCAAGTTCTACCAATGACTTGGCCCACCACAAGAAGAAATTTAGAATAGTTGTTTCTTTCATTTGTTGTTTGTTTAATATTGATGTTGCAAGTCACTGTATGCTTAAAAAACAAAACAATGGCACTTCATACTTCACTGATTCAAAACAATTTGAGCAATTCTCAGATGTGTAATATGCTATATAAATTTAAGCTTTTGCTTATTATTTATGCTTTAAGCATCTGTTGTGATGTTAAATTTGACATCCTAAATTTCTTATTCATTATTACTAATAGGTTACACATTGAGGCAGTTCATTCCTTCTGATGTAACATTGTTTTTGCTAATAATGTAGAGAGGCCAAATGGAGAAATAAACATAGAAAGTACAAAGGAATTTCACATTAGGCTGCTTTTTATTTCATTTTGGTGGATGTATCTTACTGTTCATAGATTTCTGGAACTTAGATTCTTCTGAGTAGTGTCTTAGGCCCAACCATCTTCAGTTGTTTCATCAATGATCTTCCCTCCACCATAAGGTCAGTAATAGGGATGTTTGCAGATGAATGCACAACGTTCAGCACCATTCCCAACCCCTCAGACACTGAAGCATTCAGTGCAACAAAGATCTGGACGATATGTACATTTAGGCTGACAAGTGGCAAGTAACATACATGCCACACAAATGTCAGGCTGTGATCATCACTAATAAGAGACAATCTAACCACCACCCTTTGACATTCAATGTTACCATCACTGAATCCCCCACTACCAACACCATGGGAGTTATCATTGATCAGAAACTCAACTGGACTCCACACATTAAGGCAGTGGCTACAAAAACAGGTTAGGAATACTGCGGCGAGTAACTCACCTCTTGACTCTCGAAAGGCTGTCCACCATCTACAAGGGACAAGTCAGGAATGTGATGGAGTAGTACCCACTTCCCTGAAGGGGTACAGCCCCAACATCCCTCAAAAAACTTGACACCATCCAGGACAAATCAGCATGATTGATGGGCATTGTATCCACAAACATCCACTTCTGTCACCATCGATGCTCAGTTGCAGCAGTGTGTACTATCTACAAGATGCATGCAGAAATTCACCAAAGATCCTCAGATAGCACCTTCCAAACCCACTTCCATCTGGAAGGACAAGGGCAGCAGATATATGGGAACACCACCATCTTCAAGTTTACCTACAAGCCACTCACCATCCTGATTTGGAAGTATATTGCCATTCCTGCACGTCGCTAGGTCAAAATCCGGGCATTCCATCCCTAATGGCATTGTGGGTCAACACACAGCAAGTGGATTGCAGCATTTAAGAAGATAGCCAACCACCACTTTATCGAGGGCAACTAGTAATGGGCAATAAATCCTGGCACAGCCAGTGAGACCCACATTCCACAAATGAATAAATAAAACAAAGATTAATGAATTTTCATAGACTCATTGTCTATCTGAAATTCCGTTTCAAACTGTCATTAGTTCGCCATTTTCAAATAAGGATAGTACATATTGCTGCAGCTGAGCGTCGGTGGTGGAGGGAGTGGATGCTTGTGGATACAGTGCCAATCAAGCATGCTGATTTGTCTTGGATGGTGTCAAGCTTCTTGAGGAATGTTGGGGCAGCACCCATCCAGGCAAGTGGGCTGTTCTCAATCATATTCCTGACTTATACCTTGTAGATGATGGACAGGCTTTTGGGAGTCAAGAAGTGAGTTACTCGCCGCAGTGTTCCTAACCTCTGACCTGAATTCTGGATTACTTTACTTGAGTGAGATGTTCAATAATAGAACTTGAATTATTTCAGGTTCTTAAACATTGAACATTTAGATATTATGAAATTTACTTTTGGAAAAGACAGAGGGTAAGACTTTGAGCTTTAATGTCAAATCACACCTCCGGTAGATTATAAGCAAGGATTGGAAACAGACTGTAAAACCTAGTGTATCATTATACTTGGAAGTTTCCAGATTTTAACAATAGCAGAAAGACAATGATAAAAGCTATAATGTATGGAGAAAGAATCAAACTGTGATCTGTTGATGGACTGTAGTTATTTTAAAATTGAAAAACTATCTCTGAAAACAGGCAGCCACTGTGTGATCTCCAGGAAGAGATAAATAAACCTACAATTGTCATTGCATGGGTTCTTTGTGGGAATGATGTCTATGAGTTAAAGAGCAATGTCAGTTTGAATCAGGTATAATTAATGCGTTTACTATTAACCAAAGTATAACAATTACATTTTCCTTGGTGCACTTTCACCTTTATCAACACTGTGATTTAAACTGTCTGATTTGTTCAGATCTTTGATACAAATTGTTTTAAGTTTGGGTTTTGAATTTTGAGGTAGTAATATATGAATGTCTGAAGGATATAATTAACTTGTGCAGATTTTTGTAGCCATGATGATGTTTCTTAAAAATGGTTTGTGAGGGCTATTTTGGCAGGCTAATGGATTTGTGTTTACATTAGGATTTTACAAGTTAGCAGAATTAACCATTATCTTTTAAGGTCTGTTAGAAAGTTAGGAGTTTTTGTTTTAAGTTTAAGGAAACATGCATAACTCAGTTGGAAGGAATTTTGTTTCAGTTTTACTACGTTTTGGCCAATTCTATGAAATCCTTGCATAGAGGTGCATGAGTACTGTACTGCTTCTGAGGGGAGAATATCATACATTAGACTATCTAGATTAAAGAGTTCACAATGATTCCAGATGGAAGTGTTGGGATAAAACCCTGAAGATGAATTACGTTGTTGAAAATCAGTGTATGACAGATAAAGCCACTTGAGAAATTAGAGAAATTGATTGTGGTGTTGGTAAAGGAATATTTTTGGATTAAAGACAAATTTGAAGTAAAGGATAAGGCTGAAGCATTTGCAACAATCTTCAGCCAGAAGTGCCTATTGGATGATTCATCGCGGTCTACTCCACTAAGCCCCAGCAATACAGATACCAGTCTTCAGCCGATCTGAAGACTAAGAAATAGTTGGAGGCTCTGGATAGTGCAAAGTCTATGGGCCCTGACAACACTCCAGCAATAGCACTGAAGACTTGTGCTCCAGAATGTGCCATTACCCTAGCCAAGCTCTTCCAGTACAGTTATAACTCTGGCAGCTACATAATAATGTGGAAAATTGGCCAAATATATCCTGTACACAAAAAGCAGAAGAAATCCAACCTGGCCAATCAGCCTACTCTCTATCATCGGTAAAGTGATGGAAGGTGTCATCAACAGTGCAATCAAGCAGCACCTACCCAGAAATAACCTGCTCAGTGACATGCAGTTTGGGTTCCGCCAGAGCTACTCAGCTGCTTCGTTCAAACATGGACAAAAGAACTGAATTTCAGAGGTGAGGTGAGAGTGATAAACCTTGACATCATGCTACATTCAACTGAGTGTGGCATCAAGGAGCCCGAGCAAAACTGGAATCAATGGGTATTGAAGGCAAACTCCCTGCTGGTTGGAATCAAACCTGGTATTTAGGAGAATGGATCTGGCTGTTAGAGGTCAGTTATCTCAGCTCCAGGACATCTCCACAGGAGCTTCTCAGGGTAGTGTCCTCAGCCCAATCATCCTCAGCTGCTTCATCAATGACCTTGTCTCCATTTTCACAAAGCTGGTCCTTTTTTCTAAAAGCTGTTCCTTTCTCAAGGATGCTGTATCCTTGATTTCTTTTCAGAGGGGTCATAAAACACTATAGGCTCTGATTCGACTGGTTTGGTACAGAGATGAAAAGGGTATTGGGAGACTTTTTTGTTAATTCATAAACAGATAAGATTTTAGGCTACAGCTTTCTGGTTGGCCTTTGTGTGGAACAGCAGAAAATGGATGAGATACTAAACAAGTATGTTGCATCAGTACTTACTGTGGAAAAGGACATGGAAGTTATAGAATGTAGGGAAATAGATGGTGACATCTTGCAAAATGTCCATATTACAGAGGAGGAAGTGCTGGATGTCTTGAAATGCATAAAAGTAGATAAATCCCCAGGACCTGATCAGGTGTACCCTAGAATTCTGTGGTAAGCTAGGGAAGTGATTGCTGGGCCTCTTGCTGAGATAGTTGTATCATCGATAGTCACAGGTGAGGTGCCGGAAGATTGAAGGTTGGCTAACGTGGTGCTACTGTTTAAGGAAGGTGGTAGGAACAAGCCTGAGAACTATAGACCAGTGAGCCTGATGTCGGTAGTGGGCAAGTTGTTGGAGGGAAACCTAAGGGACAGGATGTACATGTATTTGGAAAGGCAAGGACTGATTAGAGATAGTCAGCATAGCTTTGTGTATGGGAAATCATGTCTCACAAACTTGATTGAGTTTTTTGAAGAAGTAACAAAGAGGATTGATGAGGGCAGAGCGGTAGATGTAATCTATATGGACTTCAGTAAGGCGTTCAACAAGGTTCCCCACGGGACATTGGTTAGCAAAGTTAGATCTCATGGAATACAGGGAGAACTGGCCATTTGGATACAGAACTGGCTGAAAGGTAGAAGACAGGGTGGTGGTGGAGGGTTGGTTTTCAGACTGGAGGCCTGTGACTAGTGGAGTGCCACAGGGATCAGTGTTGGGTCCACTACTTTTTGTCATTTATATAAATGATTTGGATATGAGCATAAGAGGTATGGTTAGTAAGTTGTGGATTATACCAAAATTGGAGGTGTGGTGGACAGCGAAGAAGGTTACCTCAGATTACAACAGGATCTTGATCAGATGGGCCAATGTGAAAGCAAGTCTTAGCAGGACCTATACACTTAATGGTAAGGTCCTAAGGAGTGTTGCTGAACAAAGAGACCTTGGAGTGCAGGTTCATAGCTCCATGAAAGTCGAGTCACAGGTCGATAGGATAGTGAAGAAGGCGTTTGGTATGCTTTCCTTTATTGGTCAGGGTATTGAATACAAGAGTTGGCAGGTCATATAGCGGCTGTACAGGACATCGGTTAGACCACTGTTGGAATATTGCATGCAATTCTGGTCTCCTTCCTATTGGAAAGATGTTGTGAAACTTGAAAGGGTTCAGAAAAGATTTACAAGGATGTTGCCAAGGTTGGAGGATTTGACCTATAAGGAGAAGTTGAATAGACTGGGGCTGTTTTCCCTGGAATGTTGGAGGCTGAGGGTTGACCATATAGAGGTTTACAAAATTATGAGGGGCATGGGTAGAATAAATAGACAAAGTCTTTGCCCAGGTGAAGGGGAAGAACTAGAGGGCATAGGTTTAGGGTGAGAGGCCTATGGGGCAACGTTTTCACGCAGACGGTGGTACGTATATGGAATGAGCTGCCAGAGGAAACAGTGGAGGCTAGTACAATTGCAACATTTAAAAGGCATTTGGATAGGGATATGAATAGGAAGGGTTTGGATAGATATGGGCCGGGTACTGGCAGGTGGGGCTAGATTGGCTTGGGCTATCTGGTCGGTGTGGACAAGTTGGACTGAAGGATCTGTTTCCGTGCTGTACATCTCTACGACTCTAAGTAACCTGTATAATGAAAGGGAAGTGGTCAGTCCTAAAAGCTGAAATCTTGGTTGAGTAAATTCAGTAGTAGGCCATGTGGAAACAGATTGCTAGACTCTCTCTCCTTCTGCCCTTCTAGTTTCAACCTGGAAACCTCTGTTTCAGTTTTACTCTATGTTTACGGGGTTCGTTTATTGGGACTGTTGTATATTTTCAGAACAGCATAATTAAGCCTAGTTTGGATAGACTGAGTTCTGTAGGTATTCTATATTCTGTTCTTGTGTTACATTCTGTAATTTTATGAATACATTTTTGTCTTTTTAAAACCTGGTAGTCACCCTTGCTAACTTACTCTGGGTAATTTTCACTGTACAGTTACCTAAACAAAATGTAAAGTTGTGGTCTGGGCTGTTTGCTTAAGAATATTTTGAGTGGTCTGGCCTCATCCATTACAGATTGGGGGCTCTTTGCTGGAATCAAACAGCGAGTGGTAGGTGCTTGACACTTTATTTCGGGTATTAGTTTGGTTGGGTCAGCAAAGCTTGGAATAGCAATGGTTCTTTCAGTTGCCAAGAGCTTTCTGGAGGTGGACGACATAAATTTAGTAGTTCTACAAAAGGTGAATAAGATTAAGCTGCAGGAAGTTGTGGACAAGCTGGGGTTGGATCTGCCTGCTTCTGTGAGGAAAGGAGAGATAATTACAGCAGCAACTCAGCATTTAAACTTGCCGGAAAATCCATCAAAATCTATAGAGATGGCAAGAATTCAATTGCAGATGAAGCAGCTTGAGTTAGAGGTCAAGGATAAGGAAAGGACAGCAGAACTGAAACAGCTTGAGTTACGATTAAAAGCAGAACAGAAGGAAAAAGAGAGAGCAACAGAAGAGAAAAAAAAACAAAGATCTTTTGCAGAAGAGAAAGAAAAGGATAGAGTGTTTGAACTTCAAAAATTGACACTTAAAAAGGAAAGTCAGCTTAAAAGGCTGGAGATGAAGGCTGAAGGCAAGTCTAGTGAGGAATAGAGTGAGGATGAGCAAATCCATGGTGGGTGAAAGCCTGATGAGAAGCTGTTGAAGTATGTTCAAGCATTTCCTAAATTTCATGAGAAGTATGTAGAAGCCTGTTACATCTCATTTGAAAAAGTGGCTTAACAATTGCAGTGGCCAGTGACCATGTGGGTTTTGTTGATTCAAACCAAACATGTAGGTAGAGCTAGTGAGGTCTCTGCATCACTATCAGAGGTGGTATCTAGGGAGTATGAGGAGGTGAAAAAAACTATCTTAAGTGCAGATGAGCTTGTTCCAGAAGCCTATAGACAATGTTTCAGGAATCTAAGAAGGGACCCTGCTCAAACCTACATTGAGTTTGAAAGGAGCAAACAAAGTGATTTTGATAGGTGGATAAGAGCTTCAAACTTAGAGCAGAGACTAGATTAGAGGGGTCCTGGAAAAGCACAGCAGGTCAGGCAGTATCTGCGGAGCAGGAAGAATCAATGTTTCAGGCAACAGCTCTTCATCAGTCCTCACTTTTGCCTCAAAAATAGAGCAAACTTACGATGCCCTTAGAGAGGTGGTTATTTTGGAGGAGTTGAAAAATTCACTGCCTGATGCAGGGCGAACTCATGTGGAAGAGCAGAGAGTTAAAACAGCAAGGTTATCAGCTGAAGGGGCTGATGGTTATGAGCTGCTTCATAAAACATGGTTTGACTTCCAGAATCAATTTCAGTCCATGACGGACAGAAATTGGGGCAAAGAGAAATCCTCACATGGAAAGGGAAAAGTAGATCTCAGTGAAGATCATAAGGACAACTTACCACAGGGTAAAAGGAAACCCTTGAAGGGGACAAAGACAGTAAAAAGCTCCTGTGTTTTCATTGTAATAAAGTGGGCCACTTGAAATCATAGAGTTGGTGGGCTAGGAGAAAGCCAGATGGAGGAAAACAGGACAAGCCTGGAAGTTTAGTTGGCATGGTAACAAAAAGCACAGTCGAAACTAGAAAGCTGCATCAGAGGTTGATTAAGGAGAAGGTGCCAGATCTGCTTAAAGAATATACCTGCAAAGGTAAAATTTATTCACATTGGCCAGGAGTAGCAGGTAAAGAGGTTACAATATTAAGGGACATAGGATCCTCTCAGTCCATGATGCTGAACGATGAGGAGATATCTACACCTGAGGGACTATTGCCAGAAAAGGTACACCAGGAATTCATGGTGAGACAAAAAGTGCTCAATTATGTAGAGGCTAGAGTATCCAGAGAAGAGTGGAGAATTTGTGGGAGGAGTACTGGACAAACTCTCAGCTCCAGGAATACAATTTGTCCTTGTAAATAATATAGCTGATTCACTGGTAGGTGTGCTGCCAACTCTCGTTGAAAAGCCAGTGAAGACTCAAGCAACTGAAGCACTGCAGGAGTCTGATCTAAGAATCTTCCCTGATTGTGTAGTAACAAGATCACAGAGTCACAAGTTGAAGGAGGAGAGATCAAAAGGCACAGATAAGGAAGCTGAAATGTTATTATCAGAGACTGTTTTTGATCAGGGAAGTGGGACAGAGCAGGAGCAAATAGGTAAACATGAAAGTACTTTTAGCTCTGCTAAGCTGATTGAATTACAGTAGAAAGATGAAAATGTAAAACGGTTTTATCAAAGAGCATGTACAGAGGAGAGTGAATGCATTCCTGTGTGTTATTACCGGAAAAATTATGTCTTTAGGAAGAAGTGGAGACCATGACACATTCAAGCAGATGAGAAATGGATAGAGATTCATCAAATTGTTCTGCCAGTAGGGTATAAAAAGGAGGTGCTGCGAGTGGCTTATAAGCTACCACTTGGAGGTCATTTAGTAGTGAGAAAACACAGGCTAAAATACAAAGATGTTTTTACTGACTTGGACTACACAAGGATGTAGTTGAATTTTGCCTGACATGTCATACATGTCAGCTAATTGCAAAACCATAGGCAGTAATAAACCTTTAATACCTATTCCCACATTTGAGGAACCTTTCATAAGAGTGTTGATTGATTGCGTAGGTCCTGTACGTCAAACAAGAAGTGGGAATAAGAATTTATTAACAATAATGGATATATTGACAAGATTTCCCAAGGCAATCCCATTGCACATTATCACAGCTAAAAGAGCTTTGGAGAATTAATCAAATTTTTCAGTAGAAACGGACTACCAATAGAGATCCAGTCAAGGGTCAAACTTCACATCCAAACTATTCAAGGAGGTTATGGATAGCTTGGGAAAAACTGTGTGCCATCCATAATCGCAGGGAGTGCGAGAGAGGTGGCATCAAACAGTAAAGACCATGTTGAGGGTTTATAGTCAAGACTATCCAGATGATTGGGATAAGGGAGTTCTATTTGTACTTTTTGTGATCAGAGATGCACTAAATGAATTGACCAAATTCAGTCCATTTGAATTAATTTTTGGGAATGAAGAAAGAGGACCATTAAAATTGATTAAGGAGATATTAATAAGTCAGAATTCAGAAACCACACATTTGGACTGTGTGTCAAATTTTAGAGAATGATTAAATAGAGTTGGGGAGTTGGCTAGACAGCATTTAAAAGTATCACAGCATACAATGAAACAAGAAGTGAATAAGAAATCAAAAATTTGCAATTTTTCCATTGGGGAAAAGGTATTAGTGTTACTTCCAGTGATAGTGTGAACCTTTAAAAGCAAGGTTTTTTGGACCTTATCAAATCGAGAGGAAATTGACTGAAGTGAACTACTTGTTAGGGACTGCAGACAGGAAGAAATCTCACAGAGTGTGTCGTGTGAATATGCTCAAAAGGTATTTTGATAGGGAAGGAAAGAAAGAGGAGAAAGTGTTAATGATTACAGCACAGAAGGAAGAACCAAGTTCAGAGGATTCATCAACAGAAATATTCAACAGTTGAGAAAGAGACTTTGAGCTTGGTGTTGGCATTACAACATTTCAGTGTTTATATTACCAGCAATACATCTGAGACAATCATATACACTGATCATAACCCATTGACATTTGTGGAGAAATTTAATAGACAATAGTTGATAGATAATAGGTGCAGGAGTAGGCCATTTTGCCCTTTGAGCCAGCACCACCATTCATTATGATCATGGCTGATCATCCTCAATCAGTATCCTGTCCTGCCTTATCCCCATAACCCTTGATTCCACTATTCTTAAGAGCTCTTTCTTGAAAGTATCCAGAGACTTGGCCTCCACAGCCTTCTAGGGCAGAGCATTCCATACACCCACCACTCTCTGGGTGAAGAAGTTTCTCCTCAACTCCGTTCTAAGTGGCCACCTCTTATTTTTAAACTGTGTCCTCTGGTTTGGGACTCACCCATCAGCAGAAACATGCTTCCTGCCTCCACAGTGTCCAATCCTTTAATAATCTTATACGTCTAAAACCAGATCCCCTTTCAGCCTTCTAAACTCAAGCGTATACAAGCCCTGTCACTCCAATCTTTCAGCGTAAGATAGCCCCACCATTCCGGAAATTTAAGGACAAAAATGCCAGGCTATTTAGGTGGAGGTTGTTGTTGCAGCCATTCAATTTGACAATTGTACATGTGGCAGGTTGTGCAAACATGATTGCCAATGCATTGTTGAGACTCGAATGAGATACGAAGGCGTTTGGTGGTGGATGTGCCACAGCCTGAATTCGAATGTGGTTGTATATGTTTGCATGTGTACAGTCAGTGTAGTGTATATGTGTGTATTTAGACTCCTAACCAATTTTATTTAAGGGGTTTTAAAAATGAAGCCATCTTTGGATATTGATGGTTCTATTTTTTAAGGGGGGAGGTGTCACAACGCTGGTCCTTTTTAATAAAAACTCCCTTTTCTCAAGGATACTGTGTCCTTAGTTCTTTTCAAAGGGGTCATAAAACACTCCAGGTTCTGAATCGACTAGTTTGGTACAAAAATGAAAAGAGTATTGGGAGGCCTTTTTGTTAGAATGTAAACAGATGAGACTTTAGGCCACAGCTTTCATGCTGTAGAGGTAACCTGTATAATGAAAAGGAAGTGGTCAGTCCTAAAAGCTGAAGTCTGGGTTGAGTCAGTTCAGTAGTGGGCGGTGTGGAAACAGGTTATTGAACTCTCTGTCCCTCTGTCCTTCTAACTTCAACCTGGAAGACTCTGTTTCAGTTTTACTCTACGTTTAAGGTGTTTGTTTATTGGGACAGTTGTGTATTTTTGGAACAGCATAATTAAGTCTAGTTTGGATAGACTGAGTTCTGTGGGCATTCTATATTTTGTTCTTTGTGTTTCATTCTGTAATTTTGTGAATACATTTTTATCTGTTTTAAAACCTGGTAGTCAACTTTGCTAACTTGCTCTGGGTAATGTTCACTGTAGGGAGGAGAAAGTGAGGTCTGCAGATGCTGGAGATCAGAGCTGAAAATGTGTTGCTGGAAAAGCGCAGCAGGTCAGGCAGCATCCAGGGAACAGGGGAATCGGCGTTTCGGGCATAAGCCCTTCTTCAGGGAGAAGGGCTTATGTCCGAAACGTCGATTCTCCTGTTCCCTGGATGCTGCCTGACCTGCTGAGCTTTTCCAGCAACACATTTTCAGCTCAGTAATGTTCACTGTACACTTGTCAAAACAAATTGCGAAATTCTCGTCTGGGCTGCCTGCTTAAAAATGTTTTGAGTGGTCTGGCCTAGTCCATAACACTGTCATAAGATCAGAAGTGGGGATGTTCACTGCTGATTGCACAATGTTTAGCTCAGTTCTTGACTCCTCAGATACCGAAGTAGTCCATGTTCAAATGCAACAATATCTGGACAATATCAAGGCTTGGACTGAAAAATGGCATGCAATATTTGACCCAGACAATGATCAACTCCAATAAGAAGCAATCTAACAATGCCATTGACATTCAATGGTGTTATCATTAGTGAATCCCCTACTATCAATATCCTGGGGCTTATCATTGACCATAAATCAGCTGGACTCACCTCTTAAATGCAGTGGCTACAAGAACAGATCAGAGGTTAGGAATACTGTGTTCAGTAACTCACCTCTTGACTCCCAAGGCCTGTCCACAATCTGCAAGGCACAAGTCAGGAGTGTGATGGAATAGTCCCCACATGCCTGGGTGGGTACAGCTCCAACAACACTCAAGAAGCTTGACACCATCCAGGATGATTGGCACCACATGCGCAAGAATCCACTCCCTCCACCACAGACTATCTACAAGATATACTGCAGAAATTCACCAAAGTTCCTCAGACAACACCTTCCAAACTCATGACTACTTCCATCTAGTCGAATTAGTACAGCAGATACATGTAAACCCCACTACCTGCAAATTATCTTCCAAGCCACTCACCATCCTGACTTGGAAATATATTGTCGTTCCTTCAGGGTCACTGGGTCAAAATCAAGTCACTCCCTCCCTCGTGACATTGTGGGTCAACCCACAGCATGGGACTGCAGCAGTTCAAGAAGGCAGCTCACCAACAACTTCTCAAGGGCAACTAGGGATGGGCAATAGATGCTGGTCAACCAGTGAGGCCCATGTCCCACAAATGAAAAAAAAACATATATTTTTATATGTTTTTAAAACTCTTTGAATTTGGAAACAGATTTATTGTTTATTCAAGTTTATCTCCACTTTTTTTGCATAATAAACTTCTGTTTATGATTAAAATAAAATTTGCAACAGTCTCAGTGAGGGCCACCTCATTAAAATGAAAAAATACTGAAATATGATATATCAAGCTAAGTCTGGGACTGACTCTGTCCTGTAATATAATCAACTGGTGTCAAAGCAAATGGTGCATTATCCAGAATTATTGCATTTGCTGGATTTAAGAGGAATCTTTGTCCTTTTTGATAGCATCTCCTTGATAACTTGTTATGAATTCTCTACCATAATTAGCTTGTACAGTTTTGGATTACTTGTTACTTTGGTTAGACCCTCAGCAAATGACTCAAAGATATCATGTTATTCTAGCCATTTGGTTTGTTTCCAGCGCTATCTTATTATTAATTTTTTTGTAATTATCTCTGTGCCTCGGTTAATCAGATTATAAATCATCGTTTCACTGGCTATTCAGCTGTTGACACTTTACTCACACCATCTGACACTTCTGATAACCTGCATAGAC
>NW_025209706.1:0-7471 GCF_004010195.1 Chiloscyllium plagiosum
TTGGGGCAGGAGCATGCCGAGATGATGGGCCGGTTGGGGTAGTTGGGCTTGTGGACCTTGGAGAGCAGATTGAACCGGGCAGTGTGGGGCTGGGGGACTATGAGTTTGGAGGCAGTGGAGGGGAGATCACTGGATGCAATGAGGACACAGACAGTGCGGGTGATATTGGCTTTTGGCTTAAAGACAGGATTGTGGGCAGAGTGGAGGAACAGTGGGATGTTGGGGCCCATAGACATAGATCCCTCAAAGTTGCTGCCAACTTGATCGGGTTGTTAAGAAGGTGGTTCATTAACAGGGGGATTGAGTTTAAGAGCCAGGAGGTTTTGCTGCAGCTCTATAGGACCCTGGTTAGACCACACTTGGAATATTGTGTTCAGTTCTGGTCACCTCATTTGAGGAAGGATGTAGATGCTTTAGAGAGGGTGCAGAGGAGATTTACCAGGATGCTGCCTGGATTGGAGGACTTGTATTATGAAGAGAGGTTGAGTGAGCTTGGGCTTTTCACACTGGAGAGAGGAAGAGTGAGAGCTGACTTGATCGAGGTGTACAAGGGAATGGGAGACACAGATAGAGTAGTTAGCCAGAGACTTTTCCCCAGGGCAGTAATGGCTGTCACAAGGGATCATAATTTTAAGGTGATTGGAGGAAGGTATTGGGGTGATGCCAGAGGCAGGTTCTTTACTCAGAGAGTGGTGGGTGAGTGGAATGCACTGCCAGTGATGGTAGTAGAGTCAGAGACATTAGAGATGTTTAAGCGACTGCTGGACAAGCACATGGATGGCAGTAAACTGAGGGGTGTGTAGATTAGATTGATCTTAGATTAAAGTATTTGCTCAGCACAACATCGTGGGCTGAAGGGCCTGTACTGTGCTGTACTGTTCTGTGTTCTGTGTTCGAAGGTCACTCTTTAACCTCCTATGCTCCAGTGAAAAAGCCTTGTAGTTTACCAGCCACTCCTTATAACTCAAACCCTCCATTCCTTATACCATCTTTGTGAACCTTTTCTACATCCTCTCCAATTCAACCATATCCTTCCTGTATCATGGCAACCAGAACTGTACACAGTACAGGTACACAATCCTTTATCCAAAATTCAAAACTCCAAAAGCTCCAAAATCCGAAATTGTTTTTGTGGAGTGTGGAGCGCCATTTTGGCGTGTGTACAGGTGACCCACTCGATTTGCGTCACTCAGATGTGACATGGTGGTGTGGCCCAGCACTGACAGGCATCAATTGTGTCTCAGTGCTTGTACTGTTCACACGTGCATCTGCTGTTAGGTAATACTTTTCTCATTTCCCTGTGAAAATGTCATTTATTCCGAATCCGAAAAATTCCAAATTCAGAAAAACAACTGGCCCCAAGGATTTCGGAAAAAGGATTGTGTAACTGTACTCCAAAATTGGCCTCACCAATGTCCTGTACAATCTCACCATGGCATCCCAACTGTTTTACTCAATGGTCTCAGCAATAAAGGTGCCAAACACCTTCTTTCTCACCCTGTCTACCTGTGACACAACTTTCAATGAACTATGTACCTGAACCCCGAGGTTTCTCTGTTCTATAACATTCCCTCAGGCCTGACCATTAACTGTGTAGGTCCTGCCCCTGTTTGTTTTACCAAAATGCAATACCTGACATTTATTCAAATTAAACTCCATCTGCCACACCTCAGCCCATTGGCCAAATTGATCAAGATCCATTTGTAATCTCAGATAATCGTCATCACTGTCTCTAACACCACCAATTTTGGTGTCATCTGCAAATTTACTGGCCCTGCCTCTTATATTCTCATCTAAATCATTTATATCAATGACAACTAACAGTGGGCCCAGTGCTGATCCCTGTGGAACACTGCTGGTTACTGACCTCCAGTCTGACATACAACCCTCCACCACCACTTTCTGTCTCCTACCTTGAAGCCAATTTTGTATCCAATTGACAAGTTCACCCTGAATCCCATGTGATCTAATTTTGAGATGGGGTTGGGACCTAGAGAGATAGTGAGGAAAGACTTCAATCTGAGATTGATACAGTTGAGAACAAAAGAGAGTCAATTAGAGAGGACAGGCAGGAACAAAGCAGAGAACAAGGTAGGACTGATTAATTAAACTACATTTATTTCAATGCAAGAGGCCTAACAGGGGAGGCAGATGAATTCAGGGCATGATTAGGAACATGGGACTGGAATATCATGGCAATTACAGAAATGTGGCTCGGGGATGGACAGGACTGGCAGCTTAATGTTCCAGGATACAAATGCTACAGGAAGACCAGAAAGGGAGGCAAGAGAGAAGGGGGAGTGGTGTTTTTGATAAGGGATCGCATTACAGCTGAACTGAGGGAGGATATTCCCAGAAATACATCCAGGGAAATTATTTGGGTGGAACTGAGAAATAAGAAAGGGATGATCACCTTATTAGGATTGTATTATCGAGCCCCTAACAGTCAGAGGGACATTGAGAAACAAATTTTTAAGGAGATATCAGTTATCTGTAAGAATAATAGGGTGGTTATGGTAGGGGGTTTTAACTTTCCAAATGTAGACTGGGACTGCCATAGTGTTAAGGGTTTATATGGAGAGCAATTTGTTAAGTGTGTAAAAGAAAATTTTCTGATTCAGTATGTAGATGCACCTACTAGAGAAAGTACAAAACTTGACCGATTCTTGAGAAATAAGGCAGGGCAGGTGACTGAGGTGTCAGGTGGGGAGCACTTTGGGGCCAGCGACCATAATTGTATTCGTTTTAAAATAGTGATGGAAACAGATAGACCAGATCTCAAAGCTGAAGTTCTAAATTGGAGGAAGGCCAATTTTGACAGTATTAGGCAAGAACTTTCTGCTGTTTGTGCGCAGATGTTCGCAGGTAAAGGGACGGCTGGAAAATGGGAAGCCTTCAGAAATGAGATAATGAGAGTCCAGAGAAAGTATATTCCTGTTAGGGTAAAAGGAAAGACTGGTAAGTATCGGGAATGGTGGATGACTAAAGAAATTGAGGGTTTGGTTAGGGAAAAGAAGGAAGCATATGTAGGGTATAGACAGGATAGATCGAGTGAATCCTTAGAAAAGTATAAAGGCAATAGGAGTAAACTTAAGAGAGAAATCAGGAGGGCAAAAAGGGAACATGAGTTAGCTTTGGCAAATAGAGTTAAGGAGAACCCAAAGGGTTTTTACAGATACATTAAGGACAAAAGGGTAACGAGTGAGAGAATAGGGCCCCTCAAAGATCATCAAGGCGGCCATTGTGTGGAGCCGCAGGAGATGGGGGAGATACTAAATGAGTATTTTGCATCAGTATTTACTGTGGAAAAGGACATGGAAAATATAGAATGTAAGGAAATATATGGAGACATCTTGACAAATCTCCATTTTACAGAGGAGGAAGTGCTGGATGTCTTGAAATGTATAAAGGTGGATAAATGCCCAAGGCCTGATCAGGTGTACCCGAGAACTCTGTGGGAAGCTAGGGAAGTGATAACTGGGCCTCTTACTGAGATATTTGTGCCATCAATAGCCACAGGTGAGGTGCCAGAAAACTGGAAGTTGGCTAACGTGGTGCCACTGTTTAAGAAGGGTGGTAAGGACAAGCCAGGGAACTATAGATCAGTGAGCCTGATGTCGATGGTGGACAGGTTGTTGGAGGGGATCCTGAGGAACAGGATGTACATGTATTTGGAAACGCAAGGACTGATTAGGGATAGTCAACAAGGCTTTATGCGAGAGAAATCATGTCGCACAAACTTGACTGAGTTTTTTGAGGAAATAACAAAGAGGATTGATAAGGGCAGAGCAGTAGATGTGATCTATATGGACTTCAGTAAGGCATTTCACAAGGTTCCCCATGGGAGATTGGTTGGCAAGGTTAGATCTCATGGAATACAGGGAGAACTCACCATTTGGATACAGGCAGGTTCATAGCTCCTTGAAAGTGGAGTCGCAGGTACATAGGATAGTGAAGAAGGCTTTTGGTATGCTTTCCTTTATTGGTCAGAGTATTGAGTACAGGAGTTTTGAGGTCATGTTGTGGCTGTACAGGACATTGGTTAGGCCACTGTTGGAATATTGCGTGTAATTCTGGTCTCCTTCCTATCGGAAAGATGTTGTGAAACTTGAAATGGTTCAGAAAAGATTTACAAGGACGTTGCCAAAGTTGGAGGATTTGAGCTGTAGGGAGAGGTTGAATAGGCTAGGGCTGTTTTCCCTGCAGCATCATAGGCTGAGGGGTGACCTTATAGAGGTTTATAAAATTATGAGGGGCATGGATTGGAGAAATAGACAAAGTCTTTTCCCTCGGTTGGGGAGGTCCAGAACTAGAGGGCATAGGTTTAGGGTGAGAAGGGAAAGATATAAAAGAGACCTAAGAGGCAACTTTTTCACTCAGAGAGTGGTACGTGTATGGAATGAACTGCCAGAGGAAGTGTTGGAGGCTAATACAATTGCAACATTTAAAAGGCATCTGGATGGGTATATGATTCGGAAAGTTTTGGAGGGTTATGGGCCAGCTGCTGGCATGTGGGAGTAGATTGGTTTGGGATTTCTGGTCAGCATGGACGGGTTGGACTGAAGGATGGGTTTCCGTGCTGTCTCTATGACTCTATGACTCTACTAATTGGTCTGCCATGTGGAACCTGGTCAAAGGCCTCACTAAATATCCATGGAGTCAATGTCTACTCCTCTGCCAAGTTAAATAAGTCACGCAACACCAGGTTATAGTCGAACAGGTTTATTTGGAAGCACTAGCTTTTGGAGCGCTGCTCCTTCATCGGGTGGTTGTGGAGCATAAGATCGTAAGACACAGAATTTATAGCAAAAGTTTACAGTGCGATGTCACTGACATTATATATTGAAAAAGACCTGGATTGTTTGTTAAGTCTCTCATTTTAGAATGACTTGTTGGTTTCAGTTCTTTCAGATGTAAATTCCAGAACTTTTTAAAAATTATATTCTCAAGTGAACTTTAACAATAGGTGCCAAGCTCGCCCAGATAATGCATTGAAGGTGTGAGGTGCCCTGTGTGAGGCTGTCTGTGCCCCAATGTTCACAGTGATTCTATTTCTCAAAAAGGGATTTACAGAATCGTACAGGGATTCATGTAGTTTTTGAGCAAAATAAAATGTAACTGTGCACATTCTCACCCTCCCACCCTCCTGCACACCCTCTCACAGACTTATATCCCTTTACAGTCACACTCCCACACATACACACACACTCTCTCACAGCCACTCATACCGCCTCGCACACACACACACTCACACACACATACATGTAAGTTTGTGAGGTAATTTGTACTTGCAGAACAACATTTTAATAAATTACAAAGTAAAATGTAATTCTGCACATTCCCACACTCCCACCTTCACACGCACCCTCCCACAGACTTATACCCTTTTACAGTCACACTCACACACATACAAACACACATACATTTGTGGTGTAATTTGTACCAGCAGAATTACATTTTACTTTGCTCAAATGCTGCATGAATCCATGAAACATTCTGAAAATCCCTTATACTCCACAACCACCTGATAAGGAGCAGCGCTCCAAAAGCTAGTGCTTCCAAATAAACCTGTTGGGCTATAACCTGGTGTTACATGATTTTTTAACTTGGCAGAGGAGTAGACATTACCTACACAGATTAAGCTCCGTCATCACACACCTTTCATCACAAACTGAACAATCCAGCCTGTTCCACTTTAGTACATAGGGGGGTGCCCAGTGACAACCTTAGAGCAGGATAGCATGGGGTGTCAGTGCCAGCCCCTGTCGGGGAGGGGTATGGGGAGTGGAGTCAGCACTGGACCCTCTGGGGGAAGGGGGACAAGGAGTGGAGTCAGCACTTTGCCCTGTGGTGGAGGGGCACATGGAGTGGAGTTCGCACTGGGCCCTTCGGGGGAGGAGGACAAGGAGTGGAGTCAGCACTGGGCCCTTTTGAGGAGGAGGATGTTGTGGGGAGTCTGCACTGGACCCTGTGGGGGAGGGGCATTGTGAGTGGAGTCAACACTGGGCCCTGTGGGGCAGGGGCACGGGGAGTGGAGCCAACACTGGGCCCTGTGGGGGAGGGGCACGGGGAGTGGAGCCAACACTGGGACCTTTGGGGAGGGGCACAGGGAGTGGAGCCAACACTGGGCCCTGTGGGGGAGGAGCATGGGGAGTGGAGCCAACACTGGGCCCTGTGCCTTTATCCCAGTGGCCAACATTTGTACTCACTGCTCCGTGCCCCTTCCGCATGGGGTCCAGTGCTGACTCCACTCCCAGTGTCCATCCCCCACACAGTTCAGATTGGCACAGTGGCTCAGTGGTTAGCACTGCTGCCTCACAGCGCCAGGGCCCCGGGTTCAATTCCAGCCTTGGGCGACTCTCTGTGTAGAGTTTGCACATTCTCCCCGTGTCTGCGTGGGTCCCCTCCAGGTGCTCTGGTTTCCTCCACAGTCCAAAGATATGCAGGTTTGGGGAATTGGCCATGCTAAAGTGTTCAGGGATGTGTTGGTTAGGTGCATTAGTGAGGAGTAAATGGAGACCAATAGGGTAGGGGAATGGTCTGGCTGGGTTACTCTTCGGAGGGTCAGTGTGGACTTGTTGGGCAAAATGGCCTGTTTCCACACTGTCGAGTTTCTATGATTTGAGGATTTGGAGGGCTACCCCCTGGAGGAAAATGAGCAGGGTTGTTGTCAGAGGTTATTCAGTAATAAGGGAAACAGATAGATGGTCCTGGGGCTGTAAATCAGACTCCAGGATGGTATGTTGCCTCCCGGCTGCTCGGGTGAAGGATGTCTCAGTGTGGCTACAGGACATTCTGAAGTGAGAGGGTGAACGGCCAGTGGCCGTGGTACACATTGGTGCCAATGACATGGGTAAGACAAGGGATGATGTCCTAAAAACAGAATACAGGGATTTAGGAAGGAAGTTAAAGTAGGACCTCAAAAACAGTGATCTCAGGATTACTGCCAATGCTCTGTGCATATCAGAGTAGAAATAGCAGATTATATCAGACTGGAAAGATGGTACATGGGAGAGGGTTTCAGTTTGCTGGAGCATTGGGCCCTTTTCTGGGGGAGGTGTTATAATGACAACCTGGATGTGTCGTACCTAGACAGGACTGGAACTTGGGGATATATTGGTGAGTGCAGTCAGGAAGGTTTATACTAATACGCCAAGGGGATGAAACTCTATACAGGGAGATGGATGACACTGAAATATGGATTAAATCAGAAAAGAGAATGGGAGGTTAGAATGATGCTGGGCACAGATTACAAGGGCTAGAATTGAGCAGGGCCACAGTGAACAGAACTATGGAAGCCTTAAGGCGCTGTGCCTTAATGTACAATCATTTTCAATAAAACAGATAAATTTGTCACACAAATAGATCAGAGTGGATATGATATAGCGGGTATTACAGAGATGTGGCTGCAGGGTGACCAGGAATAGGACCTGAATTACCACAGGTTTTCAGATTTTATAAAGGACAGACA
>NW_025209706.1:7529-11393 GCF_004010195.1 Chiloscyllium plagiosum
TAGTGGGAGTTGGAATATCAACCCCCAAACTGTGGTAGTAATGTTGGGCAAGGCATTAAAAAGGAAATTAGAGACACAACCAATACAGGTAATGCTGTAATTATGGGCTATTTCAATCTGCATATAGATTGGGCAAATCAAATCATTAGAAACAGCAGAGAGGAGGAACTCTTGGTGGTGTACGGGTTAGTTTTATGAATCAATACTTTGAGGTACCAACGAGAGAAAAGGCCATCCCTGACTGGGTTTGTGTAATCAGGAAGGAATAATTGAAAATTTAGTGATTCTGGGTAATCCAAGATGGAGGACAGGAAAAATATCTGGCTGTAACAGCTGCTCCTTTTTTGAGGTGTTTTAGGTATTAGAGGTGATTTCCTCAAATTCCAGGAGCAGGAATTTCTGTTTTAAATGCTGTTGCACTGTTTTGGAACTTTGGAGAAAAGTCAAAACAACAGCACTTTACAAAGGGAGAAAAACAGAGAAAGGAAGCACATGGTGAGGTCAGTACAGGAGAGAGAGAGAGAGAGAGAGAGAGAGAAAGAAAGAAAGAAAGAAAGAAAGAAAGAAAGAAAGAAAGAAAGAAAGAAAGAAAGAATCTCTGTATCGTGGACAGTGAGGTGCGTCTGGGAAAATTACAAAAGCAGTGAAATCCACAACTGATCTTGGAGGAACCTGTTGGGAGTGGTGATAGCACAGAAACAGACAAGGGGATGTTTAAGAGTGGCCTTAAAAGAAGTCTGCAATAATGAATAGAGTGGATTCTTTCTTGATTATATGTTTTATTGAGCTATGTCTCTCGATGAAACTTAACATATAAGCCCTAAGTATTAATTTAACCTGGAGCAGTGTTTTGTAGAGGAATAAGACAGTGCTATTTTCTGAGTCTGCAGCTTGAAAGAAGCAAAAATGGCCGTTAGTGGAGTGATATGCTCTTCTTGTTGGATGTGGGAGTTGAGGGAGAGGTTATGGGTTACTGAGGATCATAGCTGCAATAAAGGCCATTGGTTGTGAATCCTATCAGATCGAATGGATCAGTTGGAGAGGCAGTTAGAGGCAATGAGGAATTTGCAAGAACAAGAGGATGTGATGGATGGCAGTTATAGGAAGGGGGGAAATCTCAGATACAGTCACACAGATGGGTTCAGGAAAGGTAAGAGGAGTAGGCAGGTAGTGCAGGAGTCTTCTGTGGATATCCCCATTTCAAACAAGTATGCTGTTTCCGAAAATGTAGAGTGTGATGGATTCTCAGGGGAACGTAGCACAAACAGCCAAGTTTCTGGTATAGAGACTGGCTCGAATGTAATGGGAGGTATGTCAGGTTCCAAGCCATCGATTGTCTTAGGGGACTTGCTAGTCCGAGCTACAGACAGACGTTTCTGTGACCAGTAGCAAAATAATCAGAACAGTGCTTTGCTTTCCTGGGGCCAGGATCAAGGATGCCTCGGAGAGGGTGCAGAATGTTCTGCAGGGGGAGAGGGGCCAGCAGGAGGTCATTATACACATTGGAACCAACGACACAGGAAGGGAAAATGTTGAGATTCTGAAGGGAGATTACAGAGTTAGGCAGGAATTTAAAAAGAAGGTCCTCGAGAGTAATAATATCTGGATTACTCCCAGTGCTCCATGTGAGTGAGGGCAGGAATAGGAGGTTTAAGCAGATGAAGGCATAGCTGAGGAGCTGGTGTATGGAAGAAGGATTCACATTTTTGGATCATTGGAAGCGCTTTTGGCTAGAGGTGACCTGTACAAGAAGGACCGATTACACCTAAATTGGAAGGGGAGAAATACACTGGCAGAAAGATTTGCGAGAGCTGCTCGGGAGGATTTAAACTAGTATGGTGAAGGGGTGGGACCCAGGGAGATAGTGAGGAAAGATTTCAATCTGAGACTGGTACAGTTGAGAACAAAGGTGAGTCAAACAGTCAGGGCAGGCAGGAACAAGCAGAGAACAAGGTAGGACTGATAAATTGAACTGCATTTATTTCAATGCAAGAGGCCTAACAGGGAAAGCAGATGAACTCAGGACATGGTTAGGAACATGGGACTGGGATATCACAGCAATTACACAAACATGGCTCAGGGATGGACATGACTGGCAGCTTAATTTTCCAGGATACAAATGTAACAGGAAGGACAGAAAGGGAGGCAAGAGAGGAGGGGGAAAGTGACCTTTTTGATAAGGAATAGCATTACAGCTGTACGGAGGGAGGATATTCCCAGAAATACATTCAGGGAAGTTATTTGGGTGGAACTGAGAAATAAGAAAGGGATGATCACCTTGTTGGGATTGTATTATAGACCCCCCAATAGTCAGAGGGAATTTGACAAACAAATTTTTAAGGAGATCTCAGTTATCTGTAAGAATAATAGGGTGATTATGGGAGGGGATTTTAACTTTCCAAACAGAGACTGGGACTGCCATAGGGTTAAGGGATTAGATGGAGAGGAATTTGTTAAGTGTGTACAAGAAAACTTTCTGATTCAGTATGTGGTTGTACCTACCGGAGAAGGTGCAAAACTTGACCTACTCTTGAGAAATAAGACAGGGCAGGTGACTGAGGTGTCAGTGGGGGAGCACTTTGGGACCAGCGAAAATAATTCTATTAATTTTAAAAGAGTAATGGAAAGAGATAGACCAGATCTAAAAGCTGAAGTTCCAAGTTGGAGGAAGGTGAATTTTGACTGTATGAGGCAAGAACTTTCGAACACTGATTGGGCACAGATGTTCGCAGGTAAAGGGACGGCTGGAAAATGGGAAGCCTTCAGGAATGAGATAATGAGAGCCCAGAGAATGTATATTCCTGTTAGTGTAAAAGGAAAGGCTGGTAAGCATAGGGAATGCTGGATGACGAAAGAAATTGAGGGTTTGGTTAAGAAAAATAAGGAAGCATATGTCAGGTACAGACAGGATAGATCGATTGAATCCTTAGTAGAGTATAAAGGCAGTAGGAGTAAACTGAAGAGGGAAATCAGGAGCGCAAAAAGGGAACATGAGATAGCTTTAGCAAATAAAATTAAGGAGGATCCAAAAGGTTTTTACAGATACATTAAGGACAAAAGGGTAACGAGGGACAGAATAGGGACCCTCAAACATCAGCAAGGCAGCCTTTATGTGGAGCAGCAGGAGATGGGGTGACACCCAATGAATATTTTGCATCAGTGTTTACTGTGGAAAAGGACATGGAAGTTATAGAATGTAGGGAAATAGGTGGTGACATTTTGTATTGTGTCAATATTACCGAGGAGGAAGTGCTGGATGTCTTGAAACGCATAAAAGTGGCTAAATCCCCAGAACCTGAACGATTGTACCCTAGAACTCTGTAGGAAGCTAGGGAAGAAATTGCTGGGCCTCTTGCTGAGATATTTGTATCATTAATAGTCACAGGTGATGTGCTGGAAGACTGGAGGTTGATTAATGCGGTGCCACTGTTTAAGAGAAGTGGTAAGGACAAGCCTGGGAACTACAGACCAGTGAGCCTGATGTCGATGGTGGGCAAGTTGTTGGAGGAAATCCTGTGGGGCAGGATGTACATGTATTTGGCAAGGCAAAGACTGATTAGGGGTAGTCAACATGGCTTTGTGCGTGGGAAATCATGGACAGTGAAGAAGGTTACCTCAGATTACAATGCGCTGAAAATGTGTTGCTGGAAAAGCGCAGCAGGTCAGGCAGCATCCAAGGAGCAGGAGAATCGATGTTTCGCGCATGAACTCTTCTTCAGGAATTCTTCAGATTACAATGGGATCTTGATCAGATGGGCCAATGGGCTGAGAAGTGGCAGATGGAGTTTAATTTAGATAAATGTGAGGTGCTGCATTTTGGGAAAGCAAATCTTAGCAGGACCTATACACTTAATGGTAAGGTCC
>NW_025209706.1:12581-17250 GCF_004010195.1 Chiloscyllium plagiosum
CTCGCATTTATCTAAATTAAACTCCATTTGCCACTCCTCAGCCCAGTGGCTCATCTGATCAAGATCCTGTTGTAATCAAAGGTAACCCTCTTCTCTGTCCACTACATCTACAATGTTGGTGTCATCTGCAAACTTACTAACTATAACTCTTAAGCTGACATCCAAATCATTTGTTGAAGATAGTGTGAGTTAACAGAGTGACTGGGAGCGTAGATGGTGTTTGAGTGTTTGAAGAGGTGACCCAGCTGATGACAGAAAGATAAGGAGATGAGTGAATCCTTGAGCAATGACATGGTTAATATCTTATCTTGGGCACATTTTGGGACAGACTCAGACTTTGATTCCATCTGACCTGATGTTACTGTGAGATGGATCCTTTCACACATGCTCAACAGCTATTCTTAAAATAAGGACATAGTTCACCTTTGCTCTGCATCATCCCTCATCTTTATCCCGACTGACTGTACACTATTGACAGTATTTATACTTTCACGTTAGTGAGTACAGTTCTGGGTGGCACATTGTAGCAAGGACATGAATGCAGTGGAGAGAGTGCAGAAGTGATTTACGAGAGTGATCCAGAGATGAGGAACTTTGGTTATAAGATTGGATTGAAGAAGTTGTGACTGTTGTCTTTGGAGAAAGGAAGGTGAAAAGGAGATCTGATTGATGTTTTCAAAAGCATGAGCTCAAGTAGACCAGGAGAAACTATTCCTGCTTGCAGAAGGAAGAAAAAATGCAAAGGCATTGATTTGAAGTGATTTGCAAAAGGTACAAATGTGATATGAGACAAAAACATTCATTCAGCAACGAGTTTGGGTCTAGTGATGTTACCTTGGAGGTGTGGTGGAGCCAGGTTCAACTGAGACATTCAAGAGGACGGTGGGTCAGTATTTGGGCAGAAATAATGTACAAAGATATGGAGGATAAACAAGTGAGTGGCACCAGGGAATGATGCGAATTTGAAGACCCAGGGGAGACATGATCGGAGAATGGCCTTCTTCTGTCCCCAAATCTGTACTTTACAGGAAAGTCTGCAATGTGGTTTCATTAAGCTCCTTGAATGTGTACAGAGATCTTCAGGAGATTGTAGTGAGCCAACACATGTCACACTGATTCTCAGAGGCTCCATTAGAGGCGGTTTTCTCATTGTAATTAGTTTAGATTAGACTACTTACAGTGTGGAAACAGGCCCTTCGGCCCAACAAGTTCACACCGATCCGCCGAAGCGCAACCCACCCATACCCCTACATTTACCCCTTTACCGAACACTGTGGGCAATTTAGCATGGCCAATTCACCTGACCTGCACATCTTTGGATTGTGGGAGGAAACCGGAGCACCCGGAGGAAACCCACGCAGACACGGGGAGAATGTGCAAACTCCACACAGTCAGTCGCCTGAGGCGGGAATTAAACCTGGGTCTCAGACGCTGTGAGGCAGCAGTGCTAACCACTGTGCCACCATGCCGCCCATGTTTTAAGGTCAGTTTCTAACTAACTATCTGCCTCTTTTTTGTCTTTGTCCTCTGTCCCTCCTTGTTTGAGCTGTGACAATGGGACAAGGTCTCTGTCCCTGCTTGTTTGAGCTGTGACCATGGGACAAGGTCTCTCTCCCTCCTTGTTTGAGCTGTGACCATGGGACATGGTCTCTGTCCCTCCCTCATTGAGCTGTGACAATGGGACAAGGTCTCTGTCCCTCCCTGTCTGAGCTGTGACCGTGGGACACTGTCTCTGTCCCTCCTTGTTTGAGCTGTGACCATGGGACATGGTCTCTGTCCCTCCCTCATTGAGCTGTGACCATGGGACAAGGTCTCTGTCCATCACTGTTTGAGCTGTGACCGTGGGACACGGTCTCTGTCCCTCCTTGTTTGAGCTATGACAATGGGACAAGGTCTCTGTCCCTCCTTGTTTGAGCTGTGACAATGGGACAAGGTCTCTGTCCCTGCTTGTTTGAGCTGTGACCATGGGACAAGGTCTCTCTCCCTCCTTGTTTGAGCTGTGACCATGGGACACGGTCTCTGTCCCTCCCTCATTGAGCTGTGACAATGGGACAAGATCTCTGTCCCTCCCTGTCTGAGCTGTGACCGTGGGACATGGTCTCTGTCCCTCCTTGTTTGAGCTGTGACCATGGGACATGGTCTGTGTCCCTCGTTTGAGCTATGACAATGGGACAAGGTCTCTGTCCCGTCTCTGTCCCTCCCTGTTTGAGCTGTGACCATGGGACAAGGTCTCTATCCTTCCTTGTTTGAGCTGTGACAATGGAACAAGGTCTCTGTCCCTCCTTGTTTGAGCTGTGACCATGGGACATGGTCTCTGTCCCTCCCTGTTTGAGCTGAGACCATGGTACAAGGTCTCTGTCCTTCCTTGTTTGAGCTGTGACAATGGGACAAGGTCTCTGTCCCTCCTTGTTTGAGCTGTCACCATGGGACAAGGTCTCTGTCCCTCCTTGTTTGAGCTGTGACCATGGGACAAGGTCTCTGTCCCTCCTTGTTTGAGCTGTGACCATGGGACAAGGTCTCTGTCCCACCTTGTTTGAGCTGTGACCATGGGACACGGTCTCTGTCCCTCCTTGTTTGAGCTGTGATCATGGGACACGGTCTCTGTCCCTCCTTGTTTGAGCTGTGACCATGGGACAAGGTCTCTGTCCCTCCTTGTTTGAGCTGTGACCATGGGACAAGGTCTCTGTCCCACCTTGTTTGAGCTGTGAGAATGGGAGAAGGTCTCTGTCCCTCCTTGTTTGAGCTGTGACCATGGGACACGGTCTCTGTCCCTCCTTGTTTGTGGTATTAAGTGGAGATCTGTGATGGGTGAAGCATTGAAGAAAGACTGTAATGTTGGAACCTGCCGAAGGTCCATAGTATGTAACTTTTAACTTTACTTCAGTTGTTTTACACTACACGATAACTACTGCAATGTTTACCTCTTGACTTTTTTCTTCCTTTCTACCTAGTTTTTAGGATTTTGTCACTCGGTATTCGTACCGAAGATGGCACTTTATGTGGAGACATGAAACATTTTTCTCGGTCCTCCTGTATGTTTGTACTTGAGTCCACATGGCAAGGAAACCAAAATCAAATCAAAACCAGTCCCCTGGTGTTTCCCTGTACATTTTCCTGAACGTGTCGTACTGTTGCGTCAGTCAGCATTGAGAGCTCTCGATTTTGTGAGGTGTCTTGGTGCTTAATAAGGTGAACAGTGGGAATGAGCTTCCAGCCCTCAAAATCAGGGGGTGACTGGGCTGAATCATAGGAACAGGGTTTGTAGCCCACACCCCTTCACTCCCCAACACTGAGTGTCTCTGTATTTCTGTTTCTGTCCCTGTGTAAGGGGTTGCTCTGTCTCTCTGAACTCCCACTGGGGTGAACATCACTGATGTACTTTAATGTGTTAATGACCCATCCCAACAGTGGGAGTGGAGGAACCATTAGTGAGTCTCAATAAGCACCCAAGAATCAAAACCAGGGGGTGACTGGGCTTCACCCTCAGGAACAGGGTTTGTAGCCCACACCCCTTCACTCCCCAACACTGAGTCTCTCTGTATTTCTGTTTCTGTCCCTGTGTAAGGGGTTGCTCTGTCTCTCTGAACTCCCACTGGGGTGGACATCACTGATGTACTTTAATGTGTTCATGACCCATCCCCACAGTCTAGGGCAGGGCGGGCAGAAAGCTTCATGGAGGGTCTGGAGTTATCATTCACACATTTCTGACAGCAAAGGGAGCTTCTGGGATTGCAGCCCCTAAGGTAACATTTGTTACAATGAGGAAGCCTCCTCTGCTCACCCTCACCACAGAAATGAAGATTATTGAAATGTTTCTGTGTGTTCTGTAAATCCTCAGTGAGTAGATGTTTAACCATCCATTCTGTGTGTTGTTACAGGGCCAGGAGAGGAACCCTGTCTCACCCAATGTTACAGTCCAAGTGGGGGATTCAATGATTGATGATCTCACCAGCCCTCTGACAGTTACATTTCAGGACCTGTCTTTCCAGGTGAGCCATTCTGTGTGTTGTTACAGGGCCAGGAGAGGAACCCTGTCTCACCCGATGTTACAGTCGAAGTGGGGGATTCAAAGATTGATAATCTCACCAGCCCTCTGACAGTTACATTTCGGGACGTGCCTTTCCAGGTGAGATAAACCTCCACAATATCATCGAGCTGAGCCTGTGAGCAGCCAGGTCTGACTGGATTGTGCAGCACAGTCTGGACCATCTCCAGTGTTGATGAACAAGTTAAACTTAATGATCCCGAAATTCTATAGTCCTCAGGCTGTGAATGGAGCACTCTCTGGGTAGATTTGGAGGACTCGGAGCTGATCTCCTTGTCTCTTTTTTTTTAATAGGTATTTTTATTAGAAATTTAACATTTTTACAAGTTTACAAAAATAAACAAAACTCTCAGATAAAAACATTGATATACAATTAGCTCAAATATACAATAGCCAAAATTTGACAAAAAAAAACAAAACAACAAAAAAAACCGAAAAGAAAAAAAAAACAAACAAACAAAACTCAACTATCTACTAATCTAACCTACAACTAACCAGGGTGTATATTTAAGTCTCTTACATGCTTGGGATGTGTTAGCATCAGATATAATAAAACCCGTATTCGTGTGGGATTCCTCCTCCGAGGGGCCGCGGACCAGTCAGGTTTGTAATCTCAATTAAATA
>NW_025209707.1:0-9850 GCF_004010195.1 Chiloscyllium plagiosum
TACATAGCTCTACATGCTTGCAGGGTAACTGCTGATGGTTTACATTCTGGATCAGTGGTGCTGGAAGAGCACAGCAATTCAGGCAGTATCTGAAAAGCTTCGAAATCGACGTTTCGGGCAAAAGCCCTTCATCTGCAGTCATTGTTTTTACCTCGCTGATGGTTTACAGTTCAATTCACTGAGATCCTGTGCAAAGCACGACATGCTCGGAGTTTAACTGCTTCAGGTTAATATTTTAATGCACTTCAGCGATGTACACATGTCTACATGTTGGGAGGGTAACTGCTCCTCATTTATACTTCAGTGCATTATGTTGGCAACTGCTCCTGGTTTTCACTTCAGTGCACTGTGCTAATGTACAGAGCTCTACATGCTGTGAAGTTAACTGCTCCTGGTTTACAGATCAATGCGCTGGGGTGGTGTATGCAGCTCTATATGCTGGCCAGTACCTGCTCCTGGTTTGCAAGTCAGCGCATTGGGGTGGTGTACACAGCTGTACATGTTGGGCAGTAACAGCTTATAGTTTACAGCTCAATGCACTTGGGTGGTGTACACAGCTCTCCACGCTGGGAGCGTAACTGCTCCTGGTTAATAGTTCAATGCACAGAGGCGTTGTATAGAGATCTACACGCTGGGAAGGTATCTCCTCCTGTTTTATTGTTCAACGCACATGGACCATGTAAACAGCTCTACATGCTGGTCGGGTAACTGCTCCTGGTTTACAGTTCAATACACATGGGTTTAGTATTCAGCTGGACATACCTGCAGGGTCACCGCTCCTCCTTTACAGTTCAATGCACTGGTATTGTGTAAACTGCCCTTCATGCTTGGAGGGCAACTGCTCCGGGTTTACTCTTCAATGCACTGAGCTGGTGAACACATCTCCACATGCTGAGAGTGTAACGGCTCCTGGTTTGCAATTCATTGCACATGGGTGGTGTACACAGCTCAACATGCTGGGAGAGTGACTGTTCCTGCTTTATAGATCAACTCACGGGCCGATGTTAACAGCTCTACCTGCTGTGAGGGGAACTGTTCAATGTTTCCAGTTCAATGTGCTGGAGTGGTGCACACAGCTCTACATGCTAGGAGGTAACTGCTCCTGGTTTACAGTTCCATGCACTGGTGAAGTGTGCACAGCTCCACATGCTGGGTGAGTGACAGCTCCTGGTTTGCAGTTCAGCCCAATGGTTTGGAGAACATAGGTCTACATGCTGGGAGGGTAACTGCTCCTTGTTCACCGTTCATTGCAGTTGGGCATTGTACATGTTTGCAGGGAAACTGCCGTTGGTTTACAATTCAATTCCATTGAGGTCCTGTACTCAGCACTACATGTTGAGAGGTTAACTGCTTAAAATTAATAGTTCAATGCACTTCAGCGATGTACACATGGCTACATGTTGGGAGGGTAACTGTTCTCATTTACAGTTCAGTGCACTGTGGTTGTGCACACAGCCCTACATGCTGGCAGGCTAATGGCTCCTGGTTTACACTTCAGTGCACTGTGATGGTGTGCAGGGCTCTACATGCTGGGAGGGTAACTGCTCCTGGTTTAATGATCAATGCACNNGGATTCTGATTTCCAGTTCAATACATCTGGATTATGTAAACAGATCTACATGCTGGGAGGGTAACTGCTCCTGGTTAAATAGTACAATGAACGGCGGCATTGTACGCAGTTCGACATGCTGGGAGGGGAACTGATCCTGTTTTACAGTTCAATGCACATGGTTGTTGTACATAGTTCTACATGCTGAGAGGGTAATTGCTCCTCATTTACAGTTCAGTGCACTGGTTCGGTTAATACAGGTCTACATGCTGGGAGGGTAACTATTCCTGGTTTACAGTTCATTGCAGTGGGGAATTGGACATAGCTTTAGATACTTGTAGGGTAACTGCTCTTGGTTTACAGTTCAATTCATTGGGGTGCTGTATACAGCACTACATGCAGGAGGTTAACTGCTTCAGGTTTATACTTCAGAGCATTTCAGCGATGTACGCATGTCTACATGCTGGGGGCGGGGTAACTCTTCCTCATTTACAGCTTAGTGCATTGTGGTGGTGTACAGAGCTGTACTTGCTGGTAGATTAACAGCTCCTGGTTTACAGATCAGTGCACAGGGGCGTTGTACACAGCTCTACATGCTGGGAGGGTAACTGTTTGTGGTTTACAGTTCAATTCACTGTGATGTTGCACACAGCTGGAGAAGCCGGTTGTTTAACTGCTCCTGATTTAGACATCAATGCACTGTGGTTTTGTACACAACGTAACAAGGTGGGAGGGAAACTGGTTCACTTTTAGAGTTCAATTCACTGGGATGTTGTACACAGCTCTATACACGGGGAGGTTAACTGCTCCTGGTTGAGAGGTCAATACACTGCGGCGTTGTGTACAGCTCTACATGCTGGGAGGGTATGTGTTCCAGGTTTACACATCAATGTACTGGGGTAGTGTACTCAGCTCTACATGCTGGGGGGGTAACGGCTCCAGTTCAATGGCTTGGGGTGGTGTGCACAGTATTACATGCCGGGAAGGAAACTGCTCCTGGTTTACACTTCAGTGCACTGTGGTTACGCTGGGAAAGTAACTGCTCCTTGTTAAAAAATTAATACAATGGGGAGGTGTACGCAGCACCATGCTCGGAGGATAATTGCTACTGGTTTTCAGATACGTTCAAAGGGGTGAAGTACACAACTCTACATGCTGGGAGGGTAACTGTTCCTTGTTTAAAGTTCAATGCAATGGGTTGGTGTACACAGCTCTACATGGTGGGAAGGTAACGTCTCTTGGTTTCCAGTTCAAATCACCGGGGTGGTGTACACAACTCTACATACTGGGAGGATAACTGCTCCTTTTCTCCAGTTTAATGCACTATGGTGTTGTACACAGCTCTACGTGCGGGGAGGGTACCTGCTCCTGATTTAGAGTTTAATGCAGGCCATGGTGTACACAGGTCTTCATGTTGGTGAGGGTTTACAGTTCAATGCACCAGGGCGTTGTGTGCAGCTCTACATGCTTGAAGAGGAAGTGTTCCTGCTTTACAATTCAGAACACTTCTTTGGTGCACACAGCTCCACATGCTGGGAGGGTAACTGCTCCGGGTTTGCAGTTCAATGCACTGGAGCATTATATACAATTCGGAGCTTAACTGCTCCTGGTTTACAGTTTACGGCACTGGAGTGGTGTAAGCACCTCTACGTGCTGGGAAGGCAACTGCGCCTGTTTTCAGATCAATGCACTGGTCATTGTACGCAGCTCTACATGCTGAGAAGGTAACTTTCCTGGTTTACAGTTCAAAGCACTTGTGTGGTGTACACACTCCAACTGTCGGAAGGGAAATGCTCTTTGTTTACAAATCAAAACACGAATGTGATGTACACAGCTCTTAATGCCGAGAGGGTAACTGCTCCTGGTTTACAGATCAATGCACTGGGGCGCTGCATAGAGCTCTACATGCTGGGATGGTAACCACGTACGGTTTATTGATCAATGAACTTGAGTGGTGTACACACCTCTACATGCTGGAATGGTGACTGTACATGGTTTGCTGTTCAAAGCGTTGTGGTGGTGTAAACAGCTGCATATGCTGGAAAGGTAAATGTTACTGGTTTACAGATCAATGTAGTGGAATGGTGCACAGAGCCCTACATGTGGAGCGTATTTGTACACAGCTCTACAGTCTGGGAGGGTAAATGCCCCTGGTTCACAGTTCAATGCACTTTGGTCGTGTACACAGTTCATCATGCTGGGAGGATAGCTGCTCCTGGTATACAGTTCAATTCACTGGGATGTTGTACAAAGCTCTACAGCCTGGGAGGGTAACTCTATTGGTTTACAGTTCCATGCACGGTGGTGGTGTACACAGCCCAAATTGCTGGGAGGGTAACTTACAGGTTTACAGATCAATGCACTGGGAAGGTGACACAGCTCTGCATGGTGGGAGCTCAACTGATCCTGGTTTACAGATCGAAGCTCTGGGGAGCCATACATAGCTTAACGTGCTGAGGGGGTAACTGTTCTTGGTTTACAGATCAATGCATTGGAGTGGTGTACACAGCTCTACATGTAGGCAGCGTAAGGGCTTCTGGTTTACAATTCAATGCACTTGGGTTGCATACACAGCACTACATGTTGGGAGGGCAACTGGTCCTGGTTTACAGTTCAATGCACTGAGGTAGTGTACACAGCTCTACATGTTGGGAGGGTACATGGCCCTTATTTGCAATTCAATGCACTGGGTCGTTGACCACATCTCTGCACGCTGTGGTGGTAAATGTTCGTCGTGTCCAGTTCAATGCACTGAGCTGGTGGCGTACATGCTGCAAGGGTAACTTACAGGTTTACATATCAATGCACTGGGAAGGTGTACACAGCTCTGAATGCTGGGAGCGCAACTGATCCAGGTTTACAGAGCAATGATCTGGGGTCCTATACATAGCTTTACTTGCTGAGAGCGTAACTGTTCTTGGTTTACGGATCAATACACTGGAGTGGTGCGCACAGTTCTACCTGCTGGCAGCTTAACTGCTCCTGGTATATATTTCAAGGCAGTGTGGTGGTCTACAGAGCTCTGAACACTGGGAAGGAAACAGCTCCAGCTTTCAGATCAATGCACTGAGCGTTGTACACAGCTCTACATGCTGGGCGGGAAACTGCTCCTGGTTTAGTGTTCAATGCAATGGAGTGGTATACACAGGTCTACATGCTGGGAGGTTATCTGCTCCTGGTTTACAGTTCATGAAGTTGGGGAGTTGTACACAGCTCTACATGCTGGGAGAGTAGCCACTGCTGGTTTATATTTCAATGCACTGGTGTGCTGTTCCAGCTCTACATGCTGAGAGGGTAACTGATCCTGGAATACAGATCAATGCACTGGGGTGATGTACACAGCTGTACATGCTAAGAAGGTAACAGCTCCTGGTTTACAGATTAATGCACTGGTTGGATGTACACAGCTCTACATGCCGGGAGAGAAACTGCACTTGGTTCACAGTTTAATGCACTGGAATAGTGTATAGAGCTTTACATGCTGTAAGGGTAAATGTCTCCTGTTTGACATCCCAATGCATGGACCATTGTGCACAGGTCCACATGCTATAAGGTTAATTGCGTCTGGTTTGCAGTTCAATGCACTGCGTTGGTGTACACAGTTCTGCGTGTTGGGAGTGTAACTGCGCCGGATTTACAGTTCAATGCAGTGGGGTGGAGTACACAGCTCTACATGCTGAGAGGGTAATCTGCTCCAGGTTTGCAGATCAGTAAACTGGGAGGGGTCCACAGCTATATATACTGGGATGCTAACTGCTTCTCGATTACTATTCAAGGCACTGGGATGGCGTACACAGCTTACATGCTGGGAGGGGAACTGCTCCAGGTTTACAGTTCAATGCACTGGGGTTCTGTAAAAAGCTCTAAATGCTGGGAAGGTAACTGCTCTTGATTTCCAGTTCAATGCACCATGGTGCTGAAAACACCTCTACATGCTGCGAGGGTAACTGCTCCAGGTTTAAACCTCAATGCACTGATGTGTTGTACACAGCTCTACCTGCTAGGAGGGTAAATGCTCCAGATTTACAAATTAATCCACTGGAGTGATGCATATGCTGGGAGGGTGACATCTCCTGGTTTACACTTAGATGCACTGGGGTGGTGTACACAGCTCGACATTCTGGGAGGGCAACTGTTCCTGGTTTACAGATCAATGGACTGTGGTGGTCTGCACAGTTCTTCATGCTGGGAGGGTAATTGCTCCTGATATACTGTTCAATGCACTGGGTTTGTGTACAAAGGTCTACATTCTCGGAGGGAACTGCTACTGGTTTATAGTTCAATGCAGCATGGTTTTGTAAACAGTGCTACATGCTGTAAAGGTAAAGATCGTATGAGGAAAGGTTGAGGTACTTGGGGCTGTTTTCATTGGAGAAAAGAAGGTTTAGGGGTGACTTGATAGAGGTGTACAAGATGATTAGGGGTTTAGATAGGGTTGACCATGAGAACCTTTTTCCACGTATGGAGTCAGCTATTACGATTGGGTGTAGCTTTAAATTAAGGGGTGGTAGGTATAGGACAGATGTTAGGGGTAGATTCTTTACTCAGCAAGTCGTGAGTTCATGGAATGCCCTGCCAGTAGCAGTGGTGGACTCTCCCTCTTTATGGGCATTTAAACGGGCATTGGATAGGCATATAGAGGATAGTGGGCTAGTGTAGGTTAGGTGGGCTTGGATCGGCGCAACAACGAGGGCCAAAGGGCCTGTACTGCGCTGTATTTTTCTATGTTTTTCTAACTGTTGCTAGTTTACAGACCAAGGCAGTGGGATGGTGCACAGAACCCTACATGCTGGGAGCGTAACTGTTCCTGGTTTAGAGTCCAAAGCACAGGGGTGCTGCACACAGCTCGAAATATTGGAAGTGCAACTTCTCCTGGTTTACAGTTCAATGCCTTTGGATGTTGTACACAGCTGTGCAAGTTGGGAGAGTAAATGCTCCTGGTTTACAGTTCAATGCACTTGGGTGGTGTACACAGTTCTTCATGCTGGAAGAATACCTGCTCCTGTTGTATAGTTCAGTGCACTGCTGTGGTGTACACAGTTCGACATGGTGGGAGGGTCATTGCTGCTGACATAAATTTCAATTCACGGGAGTTTTGTACACTGCCCAAATTTCTGGGAGTATAACTGATCCTGGTTTACAGTTCAATGCACTGCGCAGGTGTACGCAGGTCGACATGCTGGGAGGGTAACTGCTCCTGTTTCACAATCAATGCACTGCGGTGGTATACAGAGCTCTACATTCTGGGAGTGTAACTGCTCCTGATTTTCAGTTCAATACACTGGGATAGTGCAGACAGCTTCACATGCTAGGAGGGTAACTGCTCCTGGATACGCTTCAATGCACTAGGGTGGTGTGACGCAACTGGACATGCTGGAAGGGTAAGTGCTCCTGGTTCACCGTTCAGTGCACCAGGGTGGGCTACGCAGCACTACATGCTGGGAGGTAACTGCTCGTGGTTTCAAGTTCAACGCATTGGTGTGGTGAACTCAGCTCTACATGCTGGGATGGTAACTGCTCCTCGTTTACAGTTCAGTGCAATGCGATACTGTACACAACTCTGCATGCTGTTAGGGTAAATGCTCCAGTTTTACCGATCACTGCACTGGGGAGTTGTACACAGCTCTACTTGCTGTGAGTATCACTGTTCTTGATTTACTGATCAATGCATTGGAGTGGTGTACACAGCTCCACATGCTCGAAAGGTAAATGCTCCTGGCTTCAAGTTCAGTGCATTGTGGTTGTGTAAACATCTCCACGTGCTGGGATGGTAACTGTTCCTCGTTTAGATTCACTACACTGAAATAGTGCACACAGCTCTACATGCTGGGAGAGTAACTGCTCCAGGTTTACAATTCAATGCACAGGGATGATGTACACAGCTCTACACGCTGGGATTGTAACTGCTTCTGGTCCACAGGTTAATACACTGGTTTAGCATACAAAGCTCTATATGCTGAGAGAGTTGCTGCATCTGGTTTACAGTGTAATGCACTGGAGTAGTGTATAGACCACTACATGCTGGAAGGGTAAATGTTCCTGTTTTACAGTTCAATGCACTAGAATGGTCTACGTAGCTCTAAATGCTGTGAGGGTAACATCTGCAGGTTTGCACTTCAATGCACTGGGGTGGTGTACACAGCTCTCCATGCTGAGACGTTAACTGCTCCATGTTTACAGATCAATGGACTGGACTCATGGACGCAGCTCTACATGGTGGGAGTGTAAATGCCCTAATTTACAGTTAAATGCACTGGGGTGATGTGCGCACCTGAGCATGCTGAAAGGGTAACTGCTCCTGGTTTACAGATCAATGCACTGGGATGGTGCAAATAGTTCTGCATGCTGGGAGAGCAACTGCTCCTGCTTTACAGATCAATGCACTGGGGTGGCCTACATAGCTCCATATGTTGGGGGTGTAACTGCTCAACGCACTGGTGCATTGTATACAGCTCTACATGCTGGGAGAATAACTGATCATGGTTTACAGATCAATGCACTGGTGCGTTGTACACAGTTCTACATACTGGGAGTGTAACTTCCCCTAGTTTACCAATCAATGCACTGGGGCGCAGTATACAGCACTACATGCTGGGAGGGCAAATGCTCCTGTTTTATAGATCAATGCACTGGTGTTGTGTACACAGCTCGACATGGAGGGTAACGGTTGTTGGTATAAATTACAATGCATGAGTCACGTACACAGCCAAAATAGCTGGGAGGATAACTGCTCCTGATTTGAAGTTCAATGTACTGCATAGGTACACACAGGTCGAAATGCTGGGAGGGGGACTGCTCCTTGATTACAGTTCAGCGCATTGGCGCTCTGTACAAAGCTCAATGTGTTGGGAGGTTAACTGCTTCTAGTTTACATTTCTATGCCTTGGGGTGCTGTACACAGGTCAACATGCTGGGAAGGTTCCTGCTTCTGGTTTACAGTTCAATGCGCTGTGGTGGTGTACACAGCTGTACATGCTGGGAGGGTACCTGCTCCAACAGACCAATGCACTGTCTGGGGGTGGGGTTGGGGGTAACTGCTCCTGGTTTGCAGATTGATGCAATAGGTTTGTGTAGAACGTAGAACAAAGAACATTACAGCGATGTACAGGCCCTTTGGCCCTCGATGTTGCGCCAACGTCATTCAAATCTGAAACCTATCTAACATCCATATGCTTGTCCAATGACGACTTAAATGTACTTAAAGTTGGCGAATCTACTACCATTGCAGGCAAATTTACTAACCCACCTTTCGACACCCTCATCCACGTCGTTAATAAAAACGACGTGGCCCCAACATCGACCTTTGCGGTAGACCACTAGTAACTGGACTCCAGGATGAACATTTCCAGTCAACCACCACCCTCTGTCTTCTTTCAGCAAGACAATTACTGAATCAAGCTGATATATCCCCAATAAACTGAAAAATGTGTTGCTGGAAAAGCAACCACTTACTACCACTGACATCTCTCCTATGTCTATCACCCCTCAACTTAAAGCTATGCTTCCTCGTGCTTGCCGTCACCAAACTTGGAAAAAGGCTCTTCCTTTCCACCCTAACTAAACCTCTGCTTATCTTATATGCCTCTATTAAGTCACCTCTCAACCTTCTTCCATCCAACGAAAACAGCCTCAAGTCCATCAGCCTTTCCTCGTAAGACATTCCCTCCATACCAGGTAATACCCTAGTAAATATCATCTGCACCCTTTCCAAAGCTTCCACATCCTTCTTAAAATACGGTGACCAGAACTGTACACAATACTCGAAGTGCGGTCACAACAGTGTTTTCTACAGCTGCAGCATAACCTCATGGTTCCGGAACTCGATCCCTCTATTAATAAAAGCTAAAATACTGTGTGCCTTCTGAACAACCCTGTCAACCTTGGTGGCAACTTTCAAGGATCTGTGTACCTGGACATCGAGATCTCTCTGCTCATCTCCACTACCAAGAAACTTTCCATGTAGATTGTCCAACCAGAGGGGAGGCCATATTGGATTTGGTACTCGGTAATGAACCGGGACAAGTGGTGGGCTTGTTAGTGGGAGAACATTTTGGTGATGGTGACCACAATTCTGTGACTTTCACCTTGGTTATGGAGAGAGATAGGTGCGCACAACAAGGTAGATTTTATAATTGGGGGAAGGGAAATTACGATGCTGTAAGGCAGGATTTGAGGAGCATACGTTGGGAGCATAGGCTGTCAGGGAAGGATGTGGTGGAAATGTGGAACTTTTTCAAAGAGCAGATACGACGTGTCCATGATATGTATGTACCTATCAGGCAGGAAAGAAATGGTCGGGTG
>NW_025209707.1:11427-17253 GCF_004010195.1 Chiloscyllium plagiosum
AGAGGGTGCAGAGAAGGTTTACCAGGATGTTGCCTGGAATGGAGAGGAAGTCGTACGAGGATAGGTTGAGAGTTCTCGGCCTTTTCTTGTTGGAACGGCGAAGGATGAGGGGTGACTTGATAGAGGTTTATAAGATGATCAGGGGAAGAGATAGAGTAGACAGAGACTTTTTCCCCGGGTACAACAGAGTGTTACAAGGGGACATAAATTTAAGGTGAAGGGTGGAAGGTATAGGGGAGATGTCAGGGGTGAAGGGTGGAAGGTATAGGGGAGATGTCAGGGGTGAAGGGTGGAAGGTATAGGGGAGATGTCAGGGGTGAAGGGTGGAAGGTATAGGGGAGATGTCAGGGGTGAAGGGTGGAAGGTATAGGGGAGATGTCAGGGGTGAAGGGTGGAAGGTATAGGGGAGATGTCAGGGGTGGGTTCTTTACCCAGAGAGTGGTGGGGGCATGGAATGCGCTGCCCGTGGGAGTGGTAGAGTCGGAATCATTGGCGACCTTTAAGCGGCATTTAGATAGGTACATGGATGGGTACTTAATCTAGGTTAGAAGTTCGGCACAACATCGTGGGCCGAAGGGCCTGTTCTGTGCTGTATTGTTCTATGTTCTATGTTCTATTCTAAACTTACCATTAGCCCAACGTTTCATTCCGGTTACTCCAACCAAAGTGAATCACCTCACACTTGTCCGCATTAAACTCCATTTTCCACCTCTCAGCCCAGCTCTGCAGCTTATCTATGTCTCTCTGTAACCTACAACATCCTTCCTCACTAGCCAGAACTCAACCGACCTTAGTGACGTCAGCAAATTTACTAACCCACCTTTCGACACCCTCATCCACGTCGTTAATAAAAACGACGTGGCCCCAACATCGACCTTTGCGGTAGACCACTAGTAACTGGACTCCAGGATGAACATTTCCAGTCAACCACCACCCTCTGTCTTCTTTCAGCAAGACAATTACTGAATCAAGCTGCTATATCCCCAATAAACTGAAAAATGTGTTGCTGGAAAAGCACAACAGGTCAGGCAGTGTCTAAGGAGCAGGAGAATCGACATTTTGGACGTAAGACCTTCTTCAGGAATGAGGAAGGTGTGCCAAGCAGGCTAAGATAAAAGGTAGGGAGGAGGGACTTGAGGGAGGGGCGTTGGGGATGAGATAGGTGGAAGGAAGTTAAGGTGAGGTTGATAGGCCAGAGAGTGGGTGGGGGCGGAGAGGTCAGGATGAAGATTTCAGGTCTAGAAGGCGGTGCTGAGTCCGAGGGTTGGGACTGGGATAAGGTTGGGGGAGGGAAAATGAGGAAACTGGAGAAATCTGCATTCATCCCTTGTGGTTGGAGGGATCCTAGGCGGAAGATGAGGCACTCTTCCTCCAGGCGTCGTGTTACCATGGTCTGGCGATGGAGGAGGCCAAGGACCTGCATGCCCTTGGCGGAGTGGGAGGGGGAGTTAAAGTGTTCAGCCACAGGATGGTTGGGTTGGTTGGTGCGGGTGTCCCAGAGGTGTTCTCTGAAACGTTCCGCAAGTATGCGGCCTGTCTCTCCAATGTTGAGGAGGCCGCAGCGATGCAGTAAATGATGTGTGTGGAGGTGCAGGTGAATTTGTGACGGATATGGAAGGATCCCTTGGGGCCTTGGAGGGAAGTGAGGGAGGAGGCGTGTGCGCAAATTTTGCATTTCTTGCGGTCGCAGGGGAAGGTGCCGGGAGTGGAAGTTGGGTTGGTGGGGGGTGTGGACCTGACGAGGGAGTGGCGGAGGGAGTGGTGTTTCTGGAACGCTGATGGGGAGGGGAGGGAAATATATCCTTGGTGGTGGGGTCTGTTTGGAGGTGGCGGAAATGACGAAGGATGATACGATCTATCTGGAGGTTGGTGGGGTGGTAGGTGAGGACCAGTGGGGTTCTGTCCTGGTGGCGCTCCAACCCATCCTCCTCTTCTAACCAAAACAAAAATGGTTCTGTGCGCCAGATTGGCAAGGTAACGAGTTTATTTTTTATTCCTTATTTTTCAACAGTCCCTTTTGGGAATTTAGAAGAGTGGAAATGGAGGTTAGGGCTGTTGAATATTCCTCCTGCAGAATGTCTGAGGGAAGTACACCCAACTCCAGTCTCTCGTTAACCGCGTTATGGAACTGGAGCTGGAGCTGGATGAACTTCGGATCATTCGGGAGGCAAACGGGATTATTAAGAGGAGTTACAGGGAGGTAGTCACTCCTCAGATACAAGAAAAAGGCAGATGGGTTACACTCAGAGGACGGAAAGGGAACCGGCAGGCAGTGCAGGGATCCCCTGCATACCATTTTGGATACTGTTTGGGGGGGACTTACAAGGGAAAACAGTGGGGTACATGGCTCTGCACACAGTCTGTCCTTGCTACTCAGAAGGGAAGGGGGAAGAGAAGAAGAGCAGTAGTCATTGGGGACTCCATAATTAGGGGGACAGATAGGAGGTTCTGTGGGGACGACAGAGACTCGTGTGTTGCCTCCCAGGTGCCAGGGTTTGTGATGTCTCTGATCGTGTTTTTGGGATCCTTAAGGGGGGGAGGGGGAGTAGCCGCAAGTCGTGGTCCACATAGACACCAAAGACATAGGTCGGAGGGCAGATGGGGATTTAAGGCAGAAATTCAAGGAGCTAGGATGGAAAGTTGGAGCTAGGACGAACAGAGTTGTTGTCACTGGATTGTTGCCCGTGCCACGTGCGAGTAAGGCGACGAATAGGGAGAGAGAGGAGTTGAACACGTAGCTGCAGGGATGGTGCAGGAGGGAGGGGTTTGGATTCTTGTATAATTGCGGCTCTTTCTGGGGTAGGTGGCACCTCTACAAGCAGGGTTGGTCTTCATCTGAACCAGAGGGGGACAAAAACATTGGGTGGGGTGGGGGGGAGCGGAATTCGCTAAGGCTATTGGAGTGGGTTTAAACCAATCCAGCAGGGGGACGGGAACCAAAACTGTATTTCAAGTATAGAAAAGGTTGAGAGTATGGAGGTCCGAAATCAAGTTACATGGACGCAAGATGGCACCAGCAAGCAAGAAATTGGTTTGAAGTATGCCCATCTCAACGCCAGGAGCATCCGGAATGAGGTGGGTGAACTTGCAGCATGGGTTGGTACCTGAGACTTCGATGTTGTGGCGATTTTGGAGACATGGATAGAGCAGGGATAGGAATGGTTGTTGCAAGTTCCAGGATTTAGATGTTTCAGTACGAACAGATGAGATGGTAAAAGAGGGGGAGGTGTAGCATTGTTGATCAAGGATAGTATTACAGTTGCATAAGGGATGTGAGGGGACTCGTCAACTGAGGTAGTATGGGCTGAGGTTAGAAACAGGTAAGGAGAGGTTACCCTGTTTGGAGTTTTCTACAGGCCTCCAACAGTTCCAGAGATGTAGTGGAAAGGATAGCAAAGATGATTCTCGAAAGGAGTGAGACAGACAGAGTAGTTGTCATGGGGGACTAAAAAGTTCCAAATATTGACTGGGAACACTATAGTACGAGTACTATAGATGTTTAATTTTTTTCCCAATGTGTGCAGGAGGGCTTCCTGACACAGTATGTAGACAGGCTAACAAGGAGCGAAACCGCATTAGATTTGGTACTGGGTAATGAGCCTGACCAGGTTTTAGACATGGAAGTAGGTGAGCACTTCGGTGATAGAGATAACAATTCTGTTGTTTACTTTAGTGATAGAAAGGGATAGGTGTATACCACTCGACAACAGTTACAGCTGGAGGAAAGGCAATTACGATGCGATTAGGCAAGATTTAGGAAGCATAGGATGGGGAAGGAAACGGCACAGGATGGGCCCATTAGAAATGTGGAGCGCATTCAAGGTAAAGCTCTTGTGTATCCTAGATAAGAATGTCAGGCAGGGAGGAAGCTGTAGAGCGCGGGAGCTCTACGCAGGAAGTGGAACCTCTGGTAAATATCAAGAAGATGGCTTATGTTAAAATGAGATGTGAAAGATCAGTTAGTGTGCTTGAGAGTTACAAGGTAGCCAGGAAAGACCTAAAGAGAGAACTCAGAAGAGCCAGGAGGAGACATGAGAAGTTGATGGTGGATAGGATAAGGGTAAACCCTAAGGCTTTATACAGGTATTTAAGGAATAATAGAATGACGAGACTAAAATTAGAGCCAATCAAGGATGGTAGTGCAAGTTGTATGTGGAGTCAAAGGACATGGGGAAACACTAAATGAATATTTTTCGACAGTATTCACTCCAGAAAATGGCAATGTTGTCGAGGAGAAATCTGAGATACAGGCTACTAGACTAGGTGTGATTGAGGTTCACAAGGAAGAGGTATTAGAAATCCTGCAGAGTGTGAAAATAGCCACGGCCCCTGGGCCGGATGGGATTTATCCTAGAATCCGTTGGCAAGCCAGGGAGAAGATTGACGAGCTTTTGGCATTGATCTTTAAATCATCATTGTCTACAGGAATAGTGCCAGAAGACTGGAGGATAGCAAACGTGGTTCCCCTGTTCACGAAGGGGAGTAGAGACAACCCTCGTAATTATAGACCAGTGAACCTTACTTCAGTTGTTCGTAAAGTGTTGGAAAAGGTTATAAGAGGTAGGATTTATAATCATCTACAAAAGAAAAATTTTTTAAAGCGATAGTCAGCACGGTTTTGTGAAGGGTAGGTCGGGCCTCGCACCCCTACTGAGTTCTTTGAGAAGGTGAACAAGTAGGTAGATGAGAGTAAACCAGTTGATGTGGTGTATATGGATTTCAGCAAGGCGTTCGATAAGGTTCCCCACAGGAGGCTATTGTACAAAATGCGGATGAATGAGATTATTGGAGACATAAAGGAGAAAGTCCTGGTTTACAGATCAATGCACTGTGGTTGGGTACACAGTTCTGCATGCTGGGACGGTAACTGCACTGGTATGCTGTTGAATGCACTTGGGTTATGCACAATAGTCTACATCCTGGGAGGGGTACTGTTACTGTTTAAAAGATTAATGCACTGTGGTAGAAACAGCTGGAAAGGTATCTGCTACTGTTTTACAGTTCAATGCACTGTTCTGGTGTACAGCGCTCTACATCCTGGGTGGGTAACTCTACTGGTTTACAGTTCAATGTACTGTCGTGTTGTACACAGCTGTACATGCTGAGAGGGTAACTTGCTGGTTTCCAGATCAGTGCACTGGGATGGTGTACAGTGCTCTACATACTGGGAGGCTAACTGCTCATGGTTTACAGATCAATGCATTGTGGTGGTGTATGCAGCTCTACATGCTGGGGGGGGGGGGGGTAAATTCTCCAGGTTTACAGATTAATGCAGTGGAATGATGCACAGAGCCATACATGCTGGGATCGTAACTGCTCCTGGTTTCCAGTTGAATGCATTGGGTGCTGTGCACAGTTCGAAATGCTGGAATTGCAATTTATCCGGTTTACAATTCAATGCACATGGACGATTTTCACAGCTCTGCAGACTGGTGGGTTAAAGCTCCTGGTTTACAGTTCAATGCACTTGGACGTTGTATACTGCTCTACATGCTGGGACAGTAAATGCTTCTGGAGTACAGTTCAATGCACTTGGATGGTGTACATAGCTGTACATCCTGGGAGTGTAATTTGCTGGTTTACATATCAATGCACGGTGTGGTATACATAACTCTGTACTCTGGGAGGCTAACTGCTCCTGGTGTACACTTCTATTCCCTGGGGGTGCTGTACATAGCTCTACTGCTAAGAGGTTAACTGCTCCTGTTTTCCAATTAATGGAATGGAGTGGTGTGCACAGCTCTACACGCTGGGGGCATAACTGCTCCTGGTTTGCAGTTCAATGCACTGGGTTGGCCTACAAAGCTGTACATGCTGGGAGGGTAA
>NW_025209708.1:0-6548 GCF_004010195.1 Chiloscyllium plagiosum
TGAAATTGTCCCAATATTGAGTTGGGCCTCACCCAAATTCTCAACTGATTCTGGAACCAACCTTGGACTAGTCTGTGTCACTCCGACTCCTCTTAGATTCTGCCCAGTGGCTCTAAAAGTAAAGTTCCACTCCAAAATATCAGTAAGGACATAACAATTAACTTTACAATGGAGTTGGAATGATCTTTGCACGTTCTGGTCCAATCATCCCTGGTCTTTAGCCCCATGTTGGTTTAAGGTTACAATTAATCCTTATTCCCATTCTGTTGTTCCTTGGGAGATCAATTCAGGGGGATCTACATTTATACAGAACCCTACCTTCTGAGTTCAAACCCATGGAGTTTGAAGCCACTAATGTTGGTTACAATACTCCCACCATGCTGATACTAGCGATTTGCTTAAATCCCTGCCCTTTTACAGTTTAATGTATAAGTGGAATCAGCTTCATTCTGCTCATAATAAATGTCACAACGCTAATCAGCTTCCATCTCCAGCACCGTATTGCCCTGTCACATTTAATTATAGACAAATATATTCCAGTCAAATTTCTCACAGCAATTTGGCTTAAAGTCATTCAAACAATCTTTATTAAAAATCAGGAAGCGAGCTGATCATTTGAATGCACAATGAAACTCTCAGCCATCATTTATGCAAATCATTGGAATGAAGGAACAAAGCCAAACATTTCATTCCAGGATCAGACGTATCCAATGAAAAGCAGGATAACACATATCAACCTCACACTGACAGGCCCTTCCTCAGACAAGTCTCCACATGCAACAACCATTCTATAAGAAACAAAGCAAACTAAAAGGCAAATGGAGCCCCAAACTGCCCTCAGATTGACCTTGAACAGGAGTTTATAATCACAGGGAAATGAAACAGTGACTGATTCTGTAGATGCCACATTGCTTATGACCATAGTCCCATAGGAGATACACCCTTGTAGATTTATAGATATCTCAGAGAGTTTATTTCTGGGTCTCAGTTTTATTGTAGGTATCATGCCCAGAGTTCTTTTTAATCCAGTGTTGGTACTTAAGCTTTGCTGGCTGGGTCAGCGTTTATTGTCTGAGCCTAGTTGCCCCTTGAGAAGGTGGGGGTGAGCTACCTTCTTGAATCGCTGCAGTCCATGTGCAGTGGGTTGACTCACAATGCCCTTAGGGAGGGTATTCCCAGGATTTTGACCTTGTCCTCCTATATGATAGAGGGCTATTGGAAAGTGTTGTTGAAGGAGCCTTGTAGAATTTTGCAGTGCATTGCATGAATGGTACACTGCCTCTCTAACTTGGAATTCCCTCATTGACAGCACTATGGGTATTCCCACACCTCAAGGACACCAACAGTCGAAGAAAGCATTTTATGCCACTATCTCATGGACAATCAGGGACGCACAATATATTCGGCCCACCATTGTTGCCTGGATCTTAGAAAAGTAAAAAGGAAGAATTTAAAGTTACGGACCTGTTGAAAACATCGCGATTAAAAATCTTCCTCTTGCAAAATAATTCAATACATTGAAATTCCTTCAATCAATCTCTTTGAGACAAATGCTGTCTCAGCAGTTGTAGACGTCCATCTGAATGCTCACTTGTCAGACACCCAGTTGTGAAAATGATTCATTGAAAAATCAGTCATTCACCACAAACCCTCTCATAGCTATGTCACACCGAAATGTCCAATTCTGTAAGTTTTTATTCCACACAATGTTTTGACATTTTTGGCAGTTCCAAGAGGAGTATGCAATCTTCAGGCACATTCTTCTGTACTTTTTACAAAGAGGACCTGAAATTCCCCCCCCTCCAACCCCCCCACCCCCCACCCCCACCACAAGGTGTGCTGGGAGCATTTCCCCAGGAGTACCTGACCTCTCTAAAGGGCATGAAAACAGAAGTTGCTGGAAAAGCTCAACAGATCTGGCAGAATCTCAGAAGAGAAATCAGAGTTAACGTTTCGGGTTCAGTGACCCTTCCTTAGAATGCTGTGAGGAAGAGTCACTGGACACGGAACATTTTCTCTGATTTCTTTTCACACATGCTGCCAGACCTGCTGAGCTTTTACAGCAACCTCTGTTTTGTTGTTGTAACTGAAAGAAGGATCTTCCTGATGGCAGGAAGTCCAGGACTATCTAAGGACAAGGGGTAACCTGATTAGAACTGAGAGGAGGGGAAATGTGTTCATCCAGAGAGTGGGGAGCCTGTGGAATTCTCTGACACAGAAAGTGGTGAGGTCAAAACATTGAACGTTATCAAGAAGGAGTTAGATACAGTTCTTAGGGCTATAAAGACCAAAGTCAAGACTGCGGTGCTGGAAAAGTACAGCAGGTCAGGCAACATCTGAGGAGCAGGAGAATTGAGGTTTTGGGCAAAAGCCCTTCATCAGCAATTCCTGATAAAGGGTTTTTGCCTGAAACGTCGATTTTCCTGCTCCTTGGATGCTGCCTGAACTGCTGTGCTTTTCCAGCACCACTCTAATGTTGAGCCTGGATCCTGCTCCTGGTTCTGCTGGTAATCACCTCGAGTGTGAACTTATTAACAGGACTAACCTCCTAGTATATTTTGTACTTCAATAGTCAAGGAAACGGGCTATGACAGGCAATACTGTATTTTCAAGGGAGGATGCAGTTAAGTAAAGGAACTAGGACAGATGATTGACATACATCCAAACTGACTTCATCAAAAAAAGTTATTCATGCAACATTAGTGTCACTGGCTAGCCCAGGAATGATTACCCAGAGAGTAGTTAACCACATCACTGTGGGTCTGGAGTCAAATGTCAGCCAGACCAGGTAACGACAGCAGATTTCCATTCCTAAAGGACATTTGTTCGCTACAAGATGGTGGTGGAGGAGGATCCACCAGATGGAGCTGGTCACTCCACTCAACCTTCGTCTTTCCTTCTTTCTCTCCTCCTTTTCTTTCTCCTAGTGCTTTTTTTTCTTCTTTGCTCTTTTTGCTCCCCCTTCAAGTCCCAGCCTGTGATGACAACTTCCAGTCTCCGGCGAAGAGCGATGACCCTGGTGAAGAGCAATGATCCGCGGTTAGGAGCGATGATCTCCGTTGAGGAATGATGATGCCCGGTGAACAGCGATGATCTCCGGTCTCTGGTGAGGAGCGATGATCTCTGGTGAGGAGCGATGATCCCCGGTGAACAGCGATGATCTCCGTTGAGGAGCGATGATCCCTGGTGAGGAGCAATGATCCCCGGTGAGGAGCGATGATCCCTGGTGAGGAGCAATGATCCCCGGTGATGAGTGATGATCCTGGTGAGGAGCGGTGACCTCTGATGAGGAGCGATGATCCCCAGTGAGGAGCGATGATCCCTGGTGAGGAGCAATGATCCCTGGTGAGGAGCAATGATCCCCGGTGAGGAGCGATGATCCCTGGTGAGGAGCAATGATCCCCGGTGAGGAGTGATGATCCTGGTGAGGAGCGGTGACCTCTGATGAGGAGCGATGATCCCCAGTGAGGAGCGATGATCACGGTGAAGAGCGATGATCCCGGTGAGGAACGATGATCTCCGTGAGGAGCGATGATCTCTGGTGAGGAGCGATGATCTCCGGTGAGGAACGATGATCTCCTTGAGGAGCGATGACCCCCCAGTGAAGAGCGATGATCTCTGGTGAGGAGCGATGATCCCCGGTGAGGAACGATGATCTCCGTGAGGAGCGATGACCCCCCAGTGAAGAGCGATGATCTCTGGTGAGGAGCGATGATCCCCAGTGAAGCGTGATGATCACCAGTAAGGAGCGATGATCCCAGTGAGGAGCGATGATCTCTGGTGAGGGGCGATGATCCCCGGTGAGGAGCGATGATCTCCGGTGAGGAGCAATGACCCCCGGTGAGGGGCGATGATCCCAGTGAGGAGCGATGATCCCGGTGAGGAGCAATGACCCCTGGTGAGGAGCGATGATCCCCGGTGAGGAGCGATGGTCCCCGGTGAGGAGCAATGATCTCTGGCGAGGAGCGATGATCCCCGGTGAGGAGCGATGATCTCTGGTGAGGGGCGATGATCTCCGGTGAGGGGCGATGATCTCCGGTGAGAAGCGATGATACCGGTGAGGAGCAATGATCCTGGTGATGAGCGATGACCCCTGGTGAGGGGTGATGATCCCCGGTGAGGAGCGATGATCCCTGGTGATGAGCGATGACACCGGTGAGGGGCGATGACCCCTGGTGAGGGGTGATGATCCCCGGTGAGGAGCGATGATCCCAGTGAGGAGCGATGATCCCCGGTGAGGAGCGATGATCTCTGGTGAGGGGTGATGATCCCGGTGAGGAGTGATAATCCCGGTGAGGAGCGATGATTCCCGATGGGAGCGATGATCCTGGTGATGAGCGATGACCCCCGGTGAGAAGCGATGATCTCTGGTGAAAAGCGATGATCTCTGGTGAGGTGTGATGATCCCGGTGAGGAGTGATAATCCTGGTGAGGAGTGATAATCCCGGTGAGGAGTGATAAACCCGGTGAGGAGCGATGATCCCGGTGAGGAGCGATGATCCTGGTGATGAGCGATGACCCCCGGTGAGAAGCGATGATCTCTGGTGTGGAGCGATGAACCCGGAGAGGAGCGATGGTCCCTGGTGAGGAGCGATGATCTCCGGTGAGGAGCGACAATCCCAGTGAGGAGCGATGACCCCTGATGAGGAGCGATGATCTCTGGTGAGGAGCGATGACCCCGGTGAGGAGCGATGAGCCCCAGTGAGGAGCGATGATCCCCGGTGAGGCGTGATTATCCCGGTGATGAGCGATGATCCCAGTGAGGAGAGATGGTCCCCAGTGAGGGGCGATGATCTCTGGTGAGGAGCGATGATCCCAGTGAGGGGTGATGATCCCCGGTGAGGAGCGATGATCCCAGTGAGGTGAGATGGTCCCCGGTGAGGGGCAATGATCTCTGGTGAGGGGTGATGATCCCCGGTGAGGGGCAATGATCCCCGGTGAGGTGTGATGATCCCAGTGAGGAGCGATGACCCTGGTGAGGAGTGATTATCCCGGTCATGAGCGATGATCCCCAGTGAGGAGCGATGATCCCGATGGGAGCGATGATCCCGGTGAGGAGCGATGAGCCTGGTGATGAGCGATGACCCCCGGTGAGAAGCGATGATCTCTGGTGTGGAGCGATGAACCCGGAGAGGAGCGATGGTCCCTGGTGAGGAGCGATGATCTCCGGTGAGGAGCAATGATCCCGGTGAGGAGCAATGATACCGGTGAGGAGCGATGATGCCCGGTGAGGAGCGATGATCTCCGGTGAGGAGCAATGATCCCGGTGAGGAGCGATGACCCCCGGTGATGAGCGATGATCCCAGTGAGGAGCGATGATCCCAGTGAGGAGCGATGATCCTGGTGAGGAGCGATGATCCCGGTGAGGAGCGATGATCTCTGCTGAGGAGTGATGATCCCGGTGAGGAGCGATGATCTCTGCTGAGGAATGATGACCCCCGGTGAGGGGCGATGATCCCAGTGAGGGGCAGTGATCCCCAGTGAGGGGCGATGATCCCCGGTGAGGAGCGATGATTCCCAGTGATGAGCGATGACCCCGGTGAGGGGCGATGGCACCTGGTGAGGGGTGATGATCCCCGGTGAGGAGCAATGATCGCGGTGATGAGCGATGATTCCTGATGGGAGCGATGATCCCAGTGAGTGGCGATGATCTCCGGTGAGGAGCGATGATCCCGGTGAGGAGTGATAATCTCGGTGATGAGCGATGATACCGGTGAGGAGCGATGATATCGGTGAGGAGCGATTATCCCGGTGAGAAGTGATGATCTCCGATGAGGAGCGATGATCCCCGGTAAAGGAGCGGTGATCCCGGTGAGGAGCGATGAACCCGGTGAGGAGCAATGATCCTGGTGATGAGCGATGACCCCTGGTGAGGAGCAATGATCCCGGTGATGAGTGATGATCCCCGGTGAGGGGCGATGACCCCAGTGAGGAGTGATAATCCCGGTGAGGAGGGATCAGACCGGTGAGGAGCAATGATCCTGGTGATGAGCGATGACCCCTGGTGATGAGCGATGACCCCCGGTGATGAGCGATGATTCCTGATGGGAGTGATGATCCCGGTGAGGAGCGATGATCCCCGGTGAGGAGCGATGACCCCGGTGAGGCGTGATTATCCCGGTGATGAGCGATGATCCCAGTGAGGAGAGATGTTCCCCGGTGAGGGGCGATGATCTCTGGTGAGGAGCGATGATCCCAGTGAGGGGTGATGATCCCCGGTGAGGAGCGATGACCCCGGTGAGGCGTGATTATCCCGGTGATGAGCGATGACCCCAGTAAGGAGAGATGGTCCCCGGTGAGGGGCGATGATCTCTGGTGAGGAGCGATGATCCCAGTGAGGGGTGATGATCCCCGGTGAGGAGCGATGACCCCGGTGAGGAGCGATGATCCCCGGTGAGGAGCGATGACCCCGGTGAGGAGCGATGATCCCCGGTGAGGAGCGATGACCCCGGTGAGGAGCGATGATCCCCGGTGAGGAGCGATGATCCCAGTGAGGTGAGATGGTCCCCGGTGAGGGGCAATGATCCCCGGTGAGGTGTGATGATCCC
>NW_025209708.1:7094-10997 GCF_004010195.1 Chiloscyllium plagiosum
GTGAGGAGTGATGATCCCGGTGAGGAGTGATGATCCCGGTGAGAAGCGATGAAACCGGTGAGGAGCGATGATCTCCGGTGAGGAGCGATGATCTCCGGTGAGGAGCGATGATCTCCGGTGAGGAGCGATGATCTCCGGTGAGGAGCGATGATCTCCGGTGAGGAGCGATGATCTCCGGTGAGGAGCGATGATCTCCGGTGAGGAGCGATGATCTCCGGTGAGGAGCGATGATCTCCGGTGAGGAGCGATGATCTCCGGTGAGGAGCGATGATCTCCGGTGAGGAGCGATGATCTCCGGTGAGGAGCGATGATCTCCGGTGAGGAGCGATGATACCGGTATGGAGTGATGATCTCCGGTGAGGAGCGATGATACCGGTATGGAGTGATGATCTCCGGTGAGGAGCGATGATACCGGTATGGAGTGATGATCTCCGGTGAGGAGCGATGATACCGGTATGGAGTGATGATCTCCGGTGAGGAGCGATGATACCGGTATGGAGTGATGATCTCCGGTGAGGAGCGATGATACCGGTATGGAGTGATGATCTCCGGTGAGGAGCGATGATGCATGGTGAGGGGCGATGATCCCGGTGAGGAACGATGATAACCGGTGAGGAGCGATGATCTCCGGTGAGGAGTGATGATATCCGGTGAGGAGCGATGATACCGGTATGGAGTGATGATCTCCGGTGAGGAGCGATGACCCCGGTGAGGAGCGATGATCCCAGTGAGGAGCGATGACCCCAGTGAGGAGTGATGATCCCGGTGAGGAGCGATGATCCTGGTGAGGAGCGATGATCCCGGTGAGGAGCGATGATCTCGGTGAGAAGCGATGATCCCGGTGAGGAGTGATGATCCCGGTGAGAAGCGATGAAACCGGTGAGGAGCGATGATCTCCGGTGAGGAGCGATGATCCCGGTGAGGAGTGATGATACCGGTGAGGAGCGATGATCTCCGGTGAGGAGCGATGATACCGGTGAGGAGTGATGATCCCGGTGAGGAGTGATGATCCCTGGTGAGGAGCAATGACCCCCGGTGAGGAGCGATGACCCGGTGAGGAGCGGTGATAACCGGTGAGGAACGATGATCCTGGTGAGGAGCGATGAACCCGATGAGGAGCGATGATCTCCGGTGAGGAGCGATGATACCGGTGAGGAGTGATGATCCCGGTGACGAGTGATGATCCCGGTGAGGAGCAATGACCCCGGTGAGGAGCGATGATCTCCGGTGAGGAGCGATGATACCGGTGAGGTGTGATGATCCCGGTGAGGAGTGATGATCCCTGGTGAGGAGCAATGACCCCCGGTGAGGAGCGATGATCCCGGTGAGGAGCGATGATAACCGGTGAGGAGCGATGATACCGGTGAGGAGTGATGATCCCGGTGAGGAGTGATGATCCCGGTGAGGAGCGATGACCCCGGTGAGGAGCGATGATCTCCGGTGAGGAGAGATGATACCGGTGAGGAATGATGATCCCGGTGATGAGTGATTATCCCTGGTGAGGAGCAATGACCCCTGGTGAGGAGCGATGATCCCTGGAGAGGGCGATGATCCCGGTGAGGAGCGATGATTACCGGTGAGGAGCGATGATCTCCGGTGAGGAGTGATGATATCCGGCAAGGAGCGATGATACCGGTGAGGAGCGATGATCCCGGTGTGGAGTGATGATCTCCGGTGAGGAGCGACGATCCCAGTGAGGAGCGATGACAACCGGTGAGGAGCGATGATCTCCGGTGAGGAGCGATGATCCCGGTGAGGAGTAATGATCCCGATGAGGAGCGATGATCACAGTGAGGAGTGATGATACCGGTGAGGAGCGATGATCTCCGGTGAGGAGCGATGATAACCGGTGAGGAGCGATGATCTCCGGTGAGGAGCGATGATCTCCGGTGAGGAGCGAGAATAACCGGTGAGGAGCGATGATCTCCGGTGAGGAGCGATGATCCCGGTGTGGAGTGATGATCTCCGGTGAGGAGCGACGATCCCAGTGAGGAGCGATGACAACCGGTGAGGAGCGATGATCTCCGGTGAGGAGCGATGATCCCGGTGTGGAGTGATGATCTCCGGTGAGGAGCGACGATCCCAGTGAGGAGCGATGACAACCGGTGAGGAGCGATGATCTCCGGTGAGGAGCGATGATCCCGGTGTGGAGTGATGATCTCCGGTGAGGAGCGACGATCCCAGTGAGGAGCGATGACAACCGGTGAGGAGCGATGATCTCCGGTGAGGAGCGATGATCCCGGTGTGGAGTGATGATCTCCGGTGAGGAGCGACGATCCCAGTGAGGAGCGATGACAACCGGTGAGGAGCGATGATCTCCGGTGAGGAGCGATGATCCCGGTGTGGAGTGATGATCTCCGGTGAGGAGCGACGATCCCAGTGAGGAGCGATGACAACCGGTGAGGAGCGATGATCTCCGGTGAGGAGAGATGATACCGGTGAGGAATGATGATCCCGGTGATGAGTGATTATCCCTGGTGAGGAGCAATGACCCCTGGTGAGGAGCGATGATCCCCGGAGAGGGCGATGATCCCGGTGAGGAGCGATGATTACCGGTGAGGAGCGATGATCCCGGTGTGGAGTGATGATCTCCGGTGAGGAGCGATGATCCCAGTGAGGAGCGATGATAACCGGTGAGGAGCGATGATCTCCGGTGAGGAGCGATGATCCCGGTGAGGAGTAATGATCCCGATGAGGAGCGATGATCCCAGTGAGGAGTGATGATACCGGTGAGGAGCGATGATCTCCGGTGAGGAGCGATGATAACCGGTGAGGAGCGATGATCTCCGGTGAGGAATGATGATCTCCAGTGAGGAGCGATGATCCCAGTGTGGAGTGATGATCTCCGGTGAGGAGCAATGATCCCAGTGAGGAGCGATGACCCCGGTGAGGAGCAATGGTCTCCGGTGAGGAGCGATGATCCCAGAGAGGAGTGATGATACCGGTGAGGAGCGATGATCTCCGGTGAGGAGCGATGATACGGTGAGGAGCGATGATACCGGTGAGGAGCGATGATAACCGGTGAGGATCGATGATCTCCGGTGAGGAGTGATGATCTTCGGTGAGGAGCGATGATCCCGGTGAGGAGTGATGATCCCGGTGAGGAGCGATGATACCGGTGAGGAGCGATGATCCCAGTGAGAAGTGATGACACCGGTGAGGAGCGATGATACTGGTGAGGAGTGATGATCTCCGGTGAGGAGCGATGATCCCGGTGAGGAGTGATGATCCCGGTGAGGAGCAATGGTCTCCGGTGAGGAGCGCTGATCCCAGTGAGGAGTGATGATACCGGTGAGGAGCGATGATCTCCGGTGAGGAGCGATGATAACCGGTGAGGATCGATGATCTCCAGTGAGGAGTGATGATCTCCGGTGAGGAGCGATGATACCGGTGAGGAGCGATGATCCCGGTGTGGAGTGATGATCCCGGTGAGGAGCGATGATCCCCGGTGAGGAGCGATGATACCGGTGAGGAGCGATGATCCCAGTGAGGAGTGATGATACCGGTGAGGAGCGATGATCTCTGGTGAGGAGCGATGATACCGGTGAGGAGCGATGATCTCCGGTGAGGAGCGATGATAACCGGTGAGGAGCGATGATCTCCGGTGAGGAGTGGTGATCTCCGGTGAGGAGCGATGATCCCGGTGAGGAGCGATGATCCCTGGTGAGGAGTGATGCTCCCGGTGAGGAGCGATGACCCCAGTGAGGAGTGATGACCCCGGTGAGGAGCGATGATCTCCTTGAGGAGTGATGATCTTGGTGAGGAGCGGTGATCTCCGGTGAGGAGCGATGATCCTGGTGAGGAGCGATGATCCTGGTGAGGAGCGATGGATCTCCGGTGAGGAGTGGTGATCTCCGGTGAGGAGCGATGATCCTGGTGAGGAGCGATGATAACCGGTGAGGA
>NW_025209708.1:11296-14840 GCF_004010195.1 Chiloscyllium plagiosum
TTGATCCCCGGTGAGGTGTGATGATCCCAGTGAGGAGCGATGACCCTGGTGAGGAGTGATTATCCCGGTCATGAGCGATGATCCCCAGTGAGGAGCGATGAACACAGTGAGGAGCGATGATAACCGGTGAGGAGCGATGATCTCCGGTGAGGAGCGATGATCTCCTGTGCGGAGCAATGATCCCGGTGAGTAGCGATGATACCGGTGAGGAGCGATGATAACCGGTGAGGAGCGATGATCTCCGGTGAGCAGCAATGATACCGGTGAGGAGCGATGATCCCTGGTGAGGGGCGATGATCCCAGTGAGGAGCGATGATAACCGGTGAGGAGCGATGATCTCCGGTGAGGAGTGATGATATCCGTTGAGGAGCGATGATACTGGTGAGGAGCGATGATCCCGGTGTGGAGTGATGATCTCCGGTGAGGAGCGATGATCCCAGTGAGGAGCGATGACCCCGGTGAGGAGCGATGATCTCCGGTGAGGAACGATGATCCCAGTGAGGAGTAATGATCACGGTGGGGAGCGATGATACTGGTGAGGAGCGATGATCTCCGGTGAGGAGCGATGATCCTGGTGAGGAGTGATGATACCGGTGAGGAGCGATGGTCTCCGGTGAGGAGCGATGATACCGGTGAGGATTGATGATCCCGGTGAGGAGTGATGATCCCTGGTGAGGAGCAATGACCCCCGGTGAGGAGCGATGATACCGGTGAGGAGCGATGATCTCCGGTGAGGAGCGATGATACTGGTGAGGAGTGATGATCTCCGGTGAGGAGTGATGATCCCGGTGAGGAGTGATGATCCCTGGTGAGGAGCAATGATCCCAGTGAGGAGCGATGGTCTCCGGTGAGGAGTGATGATACCGGTGAGGAGTGATGATCCCGGTGAGGAGTGATGATCCCGGTGAGGAGCAATGACCCACGGTGAGGAGCGATGATCCCGGTGAGGAGCGATGATAACCGGTGAGGAGCGATGATCCTGGTGAGGAGCGATGACCCCGGTGAGGAGCAATGATCTCCGGTGAGGAGCGATGATACCGGTGAGGAGTGATGATCCCGGTGAGGAGCAATGACCCCCGGTGAGGAGCGATGATCCCCGGAGAGGGGCGATGATCCCGGTGAGGAGCGATGATAACCGGTGAGGAGTGATGATCCCTGGTGAGGAGCAATGACCCCCGGTGAGGAGCGATGATACCGGTGAGGAGCGATGATACCGGTGAGGAGCGATGATCTCCGGTGAGGAGCGATGATACCGGTGAGGAGTGATGAATAACCGGTGAGGAGCGATGATCCTGGTGAGGAGCGATGACCCCGGTGAGGAGCAATGATCTCCGGTGAGGAGCGATGATACCGGTGAGGAGTGATGATCCCGGTGAGGAGTGATGATCCCGGTGAGGAGCAATGACCCCCGATGAGGAGCGATGATCCCGGTGAGGAGCGATGATAACCGGTGAGGAGTGATGATCCCGGTGAGGAGCGATGATACCGGTGAGGAGTGATGATCCCGGTGAGGAGTGATGATCCCGGTGAGGAGCGATGGTCTCCGGCGAGGAGAGATGATACCAGTGAGGAATGATGATCCCAGTGATGATCCCTGGTGAGGAGCGATGACCCCGGTGAGGAGCGATGGTCTCCGGTGAGGAGAGATGATACCGGTGAGGAGCGATGATAACCGGTGAGGAGCGATGATCTCCGGTGAGGAGCGATGATCCCGGTGAGGAGTAATGATCCCGGTGAGGAACGACGATACTGGTGAGGAGCGATTATCTCCGGTGAGGAGCGATGATCCCGGTGAGGAGTGATGATACCTGGTGAGGAGCAATGACCCCCGGTGAGGAGCGATGATCCCCGGAGAGGGACGATGATCCCGGTGAGGAGCGATGATAACCGGTGAGGAGCAATGATCTCCGGTGAGGAGTGATGATCTCCAGTGAGGAGCAATGATCCTAATGAGGAGCGATGACCCCGGTGAGGAGCAATGGTCTCCGGTGAGGAGCGATGATCCCGGTGAGGAGTGATGATACCGGTGAGGAGCGATGATCTCCGGTGAGGAGCGATGATACCGGTGAGGAGCGATGATCTCCGGTGAGGAGCGATGACAACCGGTGAGGAGCGAAGATCTCCGGTGAGGAGTGATGATCTCCGGTGAGGAGCGATGATCCCGGTGAGGAGTGATGATCCCGGTGAGGAGCGATGATACCGGTGAGGAGCGATGATCCCGGTGAGGAGCGATGATCCCCGGTGAGGTGCGATGATACCGGTGAGGAGCGATGATCACAGTGAGGAGTGATGATACCGATGAGGAGCGATGATCTCCGATGAGGAGCGATGATACCGGTGAGGAGCGATGATCTCCGGTGAGGAGCGATGATCTCCGGTGAGGAGCGATGATAACCGGTGAGGAGCGATGATCTCCGGTGAGGAGTGATGATCTCCGGTGAGGAGCGATGATACCGGTGAGGAGCGATGATCCCCGGTGAGGAGTGATGCTCCCGGTGAGGAGCGATGATCTCTGGTGATGAGTGATGATCCCGGTGAGGTGCGATGATCCCGGTGATCTGCGAGGATCACCGGTGATGAGCGATCACCCCCGGTGAGGAGTGATGATCCCGGTGATGAGCGATGATCTCTGGTGAGGAGCGATGATCACTGGTGAGGAGCGATGATCACTGGTGAGGAGTGATAATCCCGATGAGGAGTGATGATCCCCGGTGCCTGGTGAGTGACAATCCCGGTCTGGTGTAGTGGCCTCCTAGCGTGGCGTGTTGCCGGTGTGGTGTGGAGCCAGGACCCGGTGTAGACTGGAAGCTAGGTGCCAGCATGGTCTGAAGTACTGAACTCTTTTTTTTTAATGCTGGACATTTTATTTCAGTGTTATCTAAAACCTTGTAACAAAAGAAGCTGTGTCTCGTATCTGTGCTGTAATTGGCAATGTATAAACCTTTCACTATACTCTTTGGATACATATGACAATAAAGACTATTCTATTCTATTCTATTGTAGGGGACCAGATGGGTATTTCCAACAATCCACAATGTTACATGGTCACCTTCAGACCGGATTCTTCCGGAATTCAGATTTCGCCATCTGCCATTGTGGGATTCAAATCGTTGTCCCCAGAACATTAACCTGGAGTCCAGTGATATTATCAGTTGGCCTCTCCTGTGTGGTCTGTGGACCTTGGTGAAACGATATCTGGGGTATTGTCATAGAGTCATAGAGATGTACAGCATGGAAACAGACTCTTCGGTCCAACCCGTCCATGCCGACCAGATATCCCAACCCAATCTAGTCCCACCTGCCAGCACCCGGCGCATATCCCTCCAAACCCTTCCTATTCATATACCCATCCAAATGCCTCTTAAATGTTGCAATTGTACCAGCCTCCACCGCATCCTCTGGCAGGACTTTCCATACATGTACCACCCTCTGTGTGAAAACGTTGCCCCTTTGGTCTCTTTTATATCTTTCCCCTCTCACCCTAAACCTGTGCCCTCTAGTTCTGGACTCCCCGACACCAGGGAAAAGACTTTGCCTATTTATC
>NW_025209708.1:15370-17257 GCF_004010195.1 Chiloscyllium plagiosum
CAATATTCCCCACACTATTCCCTCACACAACCCCTCACATCACCCCTCTCACAACCCCTGACAATATTCCTCACACTATTCCCTCACACAACCCCTCACAATATCCCTCACACAACGTCTCACATAACCCCTCATCACACAAACTCTCACAATATCCCTCAGACTACCCCGTCAACAGCCCCTCATCACCCCTCACTCAACTCCTCACAATATTCCTCAAACTACTCTGTCACACAACCCCTCACAATATCCCTCACACAACGTCTCACATAACCCCTCATCACACAAACTCTCACAATATCCCTCAGACTACCCCGTCAACAGCCCCTCATCACCCCTCACTCAACTCCTCACAATATTCCTCAAACTACTCTGTCACACAGCCCCTCACAATATCCCTCACACAACCCCTCACATTACCCCTCACATTACCCCCTCAGGCTGCACTGGGGCCTTCTAATCATTTTGAGTGTCTTAATTGCAAACTTGAAAATAATTTGCCACGTTATTAACCTGCTTTCTGTCATCATTCTGTCTTTAATCACCACTGATTTGGAAGTAACTATATTCCATTTAAAATTCCTAAAATACAAGATGAAGTAAAAGTTAATATATTTGATTATCAATCAAATGAATGCTTTAACTTGCAATTTCTTTCCCATTTGAATTTATTGACTGCAAGGCAGTTAAAATAGTTTAACATATGTTCAGCAAACTACAGCAAAGGCAAGTCCTAATGTCAGACACCTCCTGTTTGTGAAGCTGCTACAGTCTGATGTTCACAGTAATGATTAATGATCTGGGATTTCTGGGTAAGGTAGGAAATCTCAGTAATTGGAGGAGTCAGCCAGAGACTCACACTTGGATGGAGTTTCTGACCCTGTGTGGCATTAAAAAAACAGTTTGCAGTATTCATTATTATTAGCATTTAAGAGAGTTATAATCAATAGTTTAGATGTACAGAACCTGGGTATTTTGAAAAGATATACATTTTGTCTTGTACTCAACAGGACAATTCACAAGAATAGCAAAGGAACAGGAAAATGACATTTGTACTGTACAAGGGGAGAGTGCTAACTGATTGGAAAATGGACTCTGGTTTACGTTAGGAATTGTCATGGGGAATGTACAATGTAATAACGACTGACAGTTAATCACCAAGTTTAGTTTAAAACTATATGTCGGACAGGTTGAATCTAATTGGGTAAGGCATTGCCCTGAGGAATGGGTGTCGCCTATTTCAGTCTGTACATGTACTGCACTTGCTTCAACGCAGTCAGACTGGCTTTAAGACACAAAAACAATTACTCAATGGATCAGGCAGCATCTGCAGTGAGAGGAGTGGAGTTGATGCTTCCTGTTAAGTAGTTTATGGTGAGCTTTTAAACACTGCCAGCTTTGTTATTCTGCTGAGGTTTACAGTTACTCAGTCAGTCTTTAAGCAATGTTCTGTACATCACCATCTTTATCATTCATAGGCAGTAACAAGTGTGCATGTGCCCTCTGAATTTACTTCAGAAGTACAGATTAATCCTCACTATCACAGCAGTCTAATTCTGTCCCAAGACCTATTTTGGATGATTTTTGCCTGTTGACTTATTTGTTTATTTGTTTCCATTCATTTTTCTTTGAATATTTACGCTTAGCAAGATGAGCAAAACTGAATGAAGGAAAGTACCTTAAAATCAAGGTAAATGTCACTGATAAAAATCACACAACACCAGGTTATAGTCCAACAGGTTTATTTGGAAGCACTAGCTTTCTGAACGCTGCTCCTTCACCAGGTGGTACACAACCACCTGATGAAGGAGCGTCGCTCCGAAAGCTAGTGCTTCCAAATAAACCTGTTGGACTATAACCTGGTGTGTGATGTTTAACTTTGTCCAT
>NW_025209709.1:0-2080 GCF_004010195.1 Chiloscyllium plagiosum
CCTCTGGTTGTGGGGAAAAATCTTTAAGATTTTCACAGATCTGAAATTCAGAGGTCGGTATTCAACATCACGTTATTTCCATGGGCGATAACTCGTTCAACTGTTCCATGAGTGGGCAAATTTTCGCAAGGGGATACAGCCTAATGTCGCACATATGTCTTCGTCACTGGGAGAGAAGCTTTTCCGCTCCGTTTGGGCAGTGATAACCTCCACATTCCACTCTAATGTCAACCAGTCGAATTGAAACTGGAGCGTGTACATCCTTCTGCTCTGTGCTTGAGAAGAGGTGCATTAAATCAGTAAAGTTTCAGACGCACAAACTTGATAAACACTGGATGGAAACCATACACCTCCACTGAGTGTTGGAAGAGATTCACGTGATCATCTGTACTCAGTGAGCGCAGACTTTTCACATTAGTGACAAACACTTGCCCCTTGTGTGGAAAGGCATTCACTTGGTTCTCCAGTCTCAACAGATATGAGCTTGTTCATCCCATTGTGAGAAAAAAGTAAATGCTCTGACTGTGAGAAGAGCTTCAGGAGTAACAATGCTTTGATGATACAACAGTAAACGCTTTGTGGGTAGAGGCCGTTCACCTACACTATGTGTAGCAATAGATTCAATAATTCATCCGCACATGTGACACACCAGTAAGGAGGTATTCGGTTAGCTCAGTTGGCTGGGTTGCTTGTTTGTAAAGTAATCAGATGCGGACAGCATGGGTCCCGTTCCCATCAACGGGTTGAGAATACCATAAGCAACTAGTTTTCCCCAATTTCTCTCCAGTGAGAGGAATCTGGTGGATATGCATTTGCACTCTGTTCTTTGGCATTTTCTTCGTTGTTCAAGCTTGATGTGTATTGAAAAATTATTTGATACATTCAGAATTACTGACTGTGTTTCACTGCAATGGAAGTCCTTGAGATGTGTAATCACTGCTTGAGGAGATGCAGCAGGTAAATTGTGTCGCTACACAGTGGGAAGTCAGTCTCACAGTGACAGCACGTGAATGGTTTCTCATCAATGTGAACACGTTGATGGGAGTTCAGTTCCCATTCTCTGGACATTTAAACGGTTTCTTTTCACTTGTAACCCATTGGTGTATTAGCAGAATTTAAGTGCATCCTTTCCCAGAAATGCTACATTTAAATGCCCCCTTGCCAATGTTAATTCGCTGGTATCACTGCAAGTGTGTTAATGGAGTGTGAACTCGCTTGTATTTTAGCAGGTTGCTGAAATCAAGTAATTTTTTCCCCGGCACAACAGACAAATGGTCTCTTGTCTGTGTTTCCCCGGCACAACAGACAAATGGTCTCTTGTCTGTGTGAAACTGTTGATGGCTCAGCTGACCGAATGCTCGACTGAATCCTTCCCCACACTGAGAGCAGGTGTACAGTCTCTCTTCAGTGAGTTCCCAGTGACGGGCTGACCCCATTTCCACTGTGAGAATAGATTAGATTACATTACATTACAGTGTGGAAACAGGCCCTTCGGCCCAACGAGTCCACACCGACTCGCAACCCACCCATACCCCTACATTTACTCCTTACCTAACACTACGGGCAATTTAGCATGGCCAATTCACCTGACCTGCACATCTTTTGTGACTGTGGGAGGAAACCGGAGCACCCGGAGGAAACCCACGCAGACACGGGGAGAACGTGCAAACTCCACACAGTCAGTCGCCTGAGACGGGAATTGAACCCGGGTCTCCGGCGCTGTGAGGCAGCAGTGCTAACCAATGTGCCACCGTGCCGCCCATCAATAATACACATCAATACTTGGATGATTTCTCATCAGTATGAACACATTGGTGATACCTCAGTTTTGGAGAACTTTTTTTGAAAGCATTTCCCATATTCTGAACAATTAAACAGTCTCTCCTCAGTGTGAATGCATGAGTGCAGCAGCAGGTTAGATAACTGCACAAATCGCTTCCCACACTCAGAACAGGTGAAATGCTTTTCCCCAGTATAGCCGGATGAATTGTCATGGTAGGCGAATAATTGAATACTTTCCACAGTCAGCACATTTCCAAAGGTTCTCTTCAGCGTCCCTCCATTTATATCTTGGCAGTCC
>NW_025209709.1:5054-9430 GCF_004010195.1 Chiloscyllium plagiosum
TTTCCTCTACAAAGTTTCACATTCCTCTGCACACTGTCCTCTGCCATTCATTTTCGTGTCATCTGTAAATTCGGACGTGCTACACATTGTCCCCAACAACAAATTATCTATAAAAATTGCAAATAATTGTAGTTCCAAGACCCATCACTGAGTCACACATTTATCGCCACTTTTTGCTTCCTGTTAGTTAACCATTCCTCTGCCCATGCTTATACTCGACCACTAACACCATGCATCCTTACCTTATGCATCAGCCTCTTGTGCGCACCTTGTCGAAGGTCTCCTGGAAATCCAGGTGCACCACATTCATTGAGTCCACGTTGTCCACCATATTAGTCATGTCTTCATAGAATACCAATATATTTGTAAATCATGACCTGCCCTTCATGAATCAGTGCTGTGTCTGTTCAATCTCTATCGCAGTGACCTCTTATTCCTTCCTTGATAGTAGACTCAAGCACCTTCTCTCCTACAGAAGTTTAGCTTGCGGGTCTATAAGCCCCTCTCTTGTCTTCCTTCCTTTTTTTTAAACAGTGGCGCCAGATTTACTGTTTTCCAATCTGCTCGAATTGCCCCAGAGTCCAGTGAATTTGCAAGATTACCGCCAGTACACCTGTTATTTCCCCCGCCAAATCTTTTAGCACCTTGGGATGCATTCCATCAGGGAAAGGAGACTGTATCCTTAGCTGCATTAGTTTGCCCAACACGAGCTTTTACGAAATAAGGATTGTTTCCAGGTCCTCACCGACATCCATCTCTTTTCAGTTACTGGCATGTATTAGTGTCTTCCACAGTGAAGAACAATCCAAAGTAACTGTTCAATGCCTCAGTCATTTCATCACATCCCATAACTAAACGCCTAAAGGACAAATGTTCACTTTAACCACTCTTTTTCTTTTTTTTTGTCTAAACTTCAGCTAAACGTTCCTATAATCTGTGCGAGTTTTTTTTTTATCATGTTCTTTCTTACGGTTATTTACAGCACTGTTGTGGCATTCTGTTGACCGAGAAAGCTTTCCGAATCTTCCAGTGTCATGCTGATTTTAACCACTTTGTGTGCCTTCTCCTTGAATTTGATGGTCTCCCTTATTTCTTGAGACAACCGTGCCAGATTACATCTTTTCTTACTGTCCTTCCTTTACATTGGAATATAATTTTGCTCATCATTTTGAAAAATATAATTGAAAGCTCTGCTCATCAGCTGACCCACTTTTTTTTTCTTTTGAGTCTACTTAAGCCAGGCTCTCCTCGTTCTATTGTAGAGCCCCTAGTACAGACACAGGAATCTGGCATTGGTTTTTAACTTCACACTCGCCATCTGCATTCTCAATACAACCATACTGTGATCACTCCTTCCAAGCAATCCTTAACGATCAGGTTTTTGATTATTCCTGTCTCACTACAGAGGACCAGATCGACAATAGCTTGCTACCTCGCCGTTTCATTGACATATTGTTCAGGAAAACCATCACGATTAAATCCAACAACGTCCTTCTCAAGGCAACACAGACTGAGCTAGTTCGACCAATCTACATGTTGATTAAAATCCCCAAAGTTAATAACCGGCCCATTTTGACCAGCATTACTTATTTCTTTGTGTATTCACCTCCCCAATGTAATCGTTTATTTGGTGGTCAACAGACTACGCCTATCAGTGAAAATTTCTTCTTAGAATTTATAATTTCCAACAAAATGGATTCAAACTCATTCTGTATCGAACCTATACCATCTCACAGTACCACGTTGGAGTTGTCCTTGAATATCAGACTCTCCTGTCTGTCCTTCCAAAATGTCTGAAAACCCCGGATATTTAACTCCCAGTCATGACCACCCTGTAGCCATGTCTCCGTAATGGCTACTAAAACATATTAATTCATAATGATTTGTATCATTAACTCGTCAACCTTAATCCAATTGCTACAATCATTTGGTAAACTTGCTTCATGATAGCTTTCTTAGCTTCATGATTTCCAACATCTCTCATAACATCTCCTGAATAATCCTTCCTTTTAACATCTTATTTCTCCTCAACTGTCCATTTACGTCCTCCCTCCTCAGTATCCCAAACACACCTTCCAGGTGAAGAAACACTTTTCCTGCACTTCGCACAAAACTGTCTTCTACATTCACTTCTCCCTATGTTGTCTCCACTATCTTGGGAAATGAAGTGTGGACTAAGTGACTGCTATTCAGAAAATCCAAGTTCCATCTTCAAGAAAGACCCTAAACTACCACTTCCCAGCCACATTAGTGGACCAGTCCGTTCCTTGGCCAACATCTCTGTCTCAGGCTTACTGCAGTGTTCCGGAGATGTTCAGTCCATGCGTGAAGAACAACATCTCATTTTCCATTTGGGGATGCTGCAGCTCTCCAGACTCCATCAATTTCAATACTTTTAGGTCCTGAACTCATCCATCTCCTTGCCCTCCACCTCACACATCACTCCTTGCCATCACATATGCAGCCATTACACACTAACTATGTTTAGTCACTAACAGTCTCCATAAAAAAGCTACTCACCCTCTCAACTTGATCATTATCCATTAGTTTACCCAATTCTTCTTCTCTCTCTTTGAGTTCTACACTAACCTACCGTTTACTTCTTACTCCAACCGCACCAGCCTATCTTTGCAGATAGGTCAACATTTCTTAGGGTACCATCAGTTCTGAGGAAGAGTCACTGGACCGGAAATTCTAACTCTTATTTCTCTTCTCAGATGCTGCCAAACCTGCTTTGCTGTTCCAGCACCTTCTGCTTTTCAACCTGTTCCTTGGCGCAGATCTCTGTCTCAGGCCATCTGGCACTGTGAATGATCGAGGAACAAAGGTCGTGCGTGTGCCCTTTTGGTAGCCTGAGATCGTCCTTGCTCAATGATCCTCTGTACTGAAGACAGTACTCTGTTCCTTTTGAAAACTTCTCTTGTCGTTTCTTCCTATTGAAATGTGAGCCATAGGCATCAACTTCTTAGGTATATTAATACAGCAATCATTTGTATGGGATTTGTCATGCAGTTCTATTTTGAATGCGATCAACAACAGAAAGAGAGAGAGAGAAAAATAACTCATGCCAAATCTGAACAGACAAGAGTTTCTGCAGAAGGTGGAACTCAGTGACATATTTTTCAGATAGATAACACTAAAACCCTTTCTCACTGTGACAATGTGCCATTGGTTATCAAAGCGAAAGGATTTATAGGCGCAAAGACTGAAACAGTTTTTTCCACTTATAATATCTGAATGGTCTCCCTCCAGTGTGATAGTACAGTTGTGTCAGTAAATGGGATAACTGAGTGAATCACCTTACATATGCAGCCGGGGAACAGTCCTTGTGTAGTAATATATGGGTACAGAATGCAGGGACGGGGGACTGAGATTTTTCTGAGCCGTTTCACATCGCGACTAAGACGGTATTGGAGGTTTTGACAGGCTACAATTGGGCAAATGCGAGTTGGGAATGGGGTTGTTTCTCACGTTGTTTTGTGAGACTATAGAGGAAATTACATGTGTTCTGACCAATGTTTTGCATTCCTTTTTGGACTCCTGGAGGTGGTTCGAGGATTTCTGGACTACTAACGTGGTTCCAGTCTTCAATAAGGCTGGCGAAGATAATGCAGCAAATTACAGAGCAGTAAGTCGAACATCACATGTAGGGAAACTTTTGCAGAAGCCTCTTAACGAGAGAATTAATTGCAACTTCTTCAGAGAAAGTTTGACCAGCGAGAGTCAGCATGGTTTTGTCAGAGGAATTCATGCCTGACAGATCAGGTTAATTTTTGTTTTAGGAAGTGATGAGATGTGTAAACGAGGATAGTGACATTGATTTAGTTTATGAGGATTTTAAAAAGCCTTTTACAAGTTCCCACAACGGAGACTGTTAACAGGGTTATTAGAAAGGGATACAGCGTCACGTGGTAAGGTGGATCCAAACTTATTTGAGTGGTTGGAGACAAAGGAAGGTGCTGTTTCTGAGACGTGGAACTGGTATTCAGTGGTGTACCACAAGCTTCAATGTTGTGTCCCTTAATGTTTGTGATTGCATATAAACAATACTGAAATAATGTTGGGGAAATGATAAGACATTTTGAGAAGGATATGAAGATTGGCAAAGTGGTAAACAGTGAGGAAGAAGGTCTTAGGTTCCAGGATTTCAGAGGTGAATTTGTCAAATGGGCAGATAGGGGGAGCTGGAAATAACAATAAAAACATCAGGCGATGCATTTTGTAAGTAACACGTCATGGGAGTACTCAAAGAACGGTAGGGCACTGGGAAACCCAAAGGAACAGAGTGACTTTGCATGTGGGTCCACAGATTTGTGAAGGCAGCAGAAAAAAGTAGTTAAGAAGACAAGCACGACTTTATAAGTCATGACAAAGAT
>NW_025209709.1:11916-13687 GCF_004010195.1 Chiloscyllium plagiosum
GGAAAATTATCAGTTTTATCTATTGAATCAGGATTTTTATCAAAATATCTCAATGACAGACAACCGTCACCTTTACAAATTCAAAAGGACTTTATTGACTATAATGCTGTTTCCGTTTCTCTCAGCTGGGGAAAGGCTGTGTTTAAATGATTGCCTTCTTTCGTTTCCTTTCTCTCAGTTTGCAGCAATGTCGAATGGAGAATTGGTCATTTGAGTGTCTAACTCAGCATGTGTCTCCATCCGTCTCTCTTTGTCTCTGCGCATCCACCTCACCCTCTTCCTGTTACACATTCTCCGACACTCTGCCTGTCCATACAGCTCTTTACCTATTTCGGCTCTATGAAAATTCTGACATTTCGAGACAATTTGAGTGTGCAGCTGCTGAGAGGCTTTTTGCCCACTGACCGGAGTACATTGAACTGGGCTCACATTCTCCGGATAATGTGTCTGTCACTTCAAACCAGGCAAGGCGACACTTCTTCCTCAAACAGTTATGACTGTTTCGAATTCAATATAGAATTCCTAATCCACCAGGAAAAAAAACAATTACACTACAAATAAAGAAGCACAACGATGTATATATTTTTGGTTTAAATGTATGAACAGTGACATCAGAGAATGAGAGTGATCACCTGGTGGTATCTCTGACATTACCACAAAATTCCCCGGCAAATGTGCAGCGTATCCTGCCTCATCTCGTTATTCCGACCTAACTGGGAATGAAGAAGGGGGAATAAAAGAGGAGGAGAAGCAGAATTGCTTGTGGAATAATGGAAAGAAACTACAGACATAAGTAATATTTCGGAATATATTAAAAAAATGGCATTCACTGTTGGAACTTAACCTGGATCACCAAATCTTAACTGGGTGAAAGTCCAAGACGCTGAGTTCCTTTCGCAAAGACTTGAAACACCAAGCCCAAATATGAACGCAATAAGTAGGCACCGCTGGGAGTTGAATCCAGGATCTCCTGTTAACTAGACAAGCGCTTTAACCAACTAAGCCACGGCGCCACAGTAAAAAGGCCCTTACTCATCCATATGTGGAGTTGCTTCACCACTTCCTCACAGTACTTGGACACGTGTTTTCGGATCAATGTTGCTCGAAGAGAATTGCAATCAATCCACGAATTTTCAAACACAAACAGTTTACAGCTGAAAAGTCTCTACTGAATAGGCACAGAAAAACATAATCTCTTCTTGCATTCATTTAAAACTGGTATTTTCACCTGGTTAAAGTGACAGGAGAAAGAGGAGGTTCTCATTCTATCGGGGCCCATGAACCACGTTAATACAGACAGAGGGGATATCACATCAAGAGGAACAAGGTCATTGTGGTGAATTGACGAGGAGTAATGTGTAAGTAAGTATAATCATTGGGCAGTAAAAGCTGACGTAATGGCACCGACATTGAGTTTTGCACCATCTGTTCCGCGCACACTTCCTGCCTTATGCCTCCCAGGCATCATTGTCTATCACTTTATTTCACTGTCTTCGTCCACGTCTCAACTTATTCCAGACGATTGCAGATGTCTGACAGGAACCTTTAACTTTTCGAAACGAATTCCTCGAGTATAGTCAATGGGAAAGGATTCAATGCATATCCAGAATTACCACAGTGATGGAGGGGATGAATTATTTTCCTCAAGCATTCAACTCCTCAGCACAGACATGATACCACTCGATGGTAATTTCCAGGATTTACACTCAGCGACACTGAAGGATCAGCGAGATACATCCAACTCAGAAAGGTGATATGATTGGAGGGGGAT
>NW_025209709.1:14812-17261 GCF_004010195.1 Chiloscyllium plagiosum
CATCCTAGGAAAATGACTTTCATGTCTACCCATTTAATCCTCTGATCATCTTGTATGTCTCTATCAAATCCGGTCTGAGCCTTTTTCTTTCCGATGAGAACAGACCCAAGTTTCTCAGCCTTTACTCATTAGGCCTTCCCTCCAGACCAGGCATCATGCTGGCTCACTGGTTAGCACTGATGCCTCATAACGCCAGGGACCCGGTTACAATTCCAGACTCGGGCAACTGTCTGTGTGGCGTTTGGACCTTCTCCCTGTGTCTGCGTGGGTTTGCTCCGGTTTCCTCCCACAGTCCTAAAATATGCAGTTCAGATGAATTGGCAATGCTCAATTGCCCGTATTGCCAGGTGTACGAGCTGGGGAAAATATAGGAGAATGGGTCTGCGTGGGTTTATGTTGGGAGGGTCGATGTGGACTTGGTGGGCCGACAGGTCTGTTTCCACACTGTCGGCAATCTAATCTAAATCTCCTCCACTTTTTTCCAATGCTTTCACATTCTTCCCGACATACATCCGCACGAGCGTTTTGTATATTTGCAGCATGATATTGTGGCTCCGGAACTCAATCCCTCTACAAATGAAATCTAACACACCGTATGCCTTCTTAACAGCACTCTCAACCTGGTTGGCAACATTCAAGGATCTATGCACATGGACTGCAAGATCCCTCTTCACATCCACAATACCAACAATCTTTCCATTTACCCAATACTCTGCCTTGCTGTTATTCTTCCCAAAGTGCATCACCTCAGATTTAGCTGCATTGAAGTCCATTTGCCAGCTCTAAACCCAAGTCTGCAGTCTATCCAAGACCTGTAACATATTTCCAAACTGTCTCCGACTCCACCGACTTCAGTGTCATCTGCAAATTGAGTCATACATATACCTATGATGCGTCTAAGTTATTTATAAAAATAACAAACAGCAGTGGTACCAGAACAGATTCTTGAGACACACCACGGATAACTGGACTCCAGGTTGTATATTTTCCATCAATCACCACTCGCTGCCTTCTTTCATGAAGCCAGTTTCTAATCCAAATGGCTAAATCACCCTCAATTACATGCCTCTGCATTTTCTCAAATAGCCTATCACATGGAACCTTAACAGAGGATTTACTGAAATCCATGTATACCACGTCAACTGCTCTACCCTCATCTACATGCTTTGTCACATTATAAAAAAAAACTCAATGAGGTTTGTGAGACAATACCTGCCCTTGACGAAACCATGTTGACTATCTGAAATCAAATTATTGCTTTCCAGATGATTATACATCTTGCCTTTTATAATCATTTCCAAAACCTTTCATACATCAGAAATATGGCTCACTGATATATAATTACCTAGGTCATCTCTGCTGTCCTTCTGGAACAAGGGCACAACGTTTGCGATCCTCTAGTCCTCTGATACTAAACCTGTAGACAATGACGACTCAAATATAAAAGCCAAATGCTCTGCTATCTCCTCCCTAGGTTCCCAGAAAATCGTCGGACAAATCCCAACCAGCACAGGGGACTGGTCTACTTTCACTCCTCCTGAAATTGATAACACCTCTTCATAACTAACATCGATCCTTTCTATTCTAATCTCGCTTATCTCATTCTACTCCCCGACATTATTCTCCTTTACCTGAGTGGAAAACGATGAGAAATGTTCGTTTAGTACTTCTCCAATCTCCACAGGGTCCCCACTCAACACCCCACTTCTGTCTTTGACTGGCCCTATTCCTACCCTCGTCATTATTTTAATCCTCACATACCTACAGAAGGCTTTAGGTTTCTCCTTTATTCTATTTGCTGATGACTGCTCGTGTCCTTTCTTTGCTCTTCTGAACATTCTCTTTAAATCCTTCCCAGCTAATCGGTAACACTCCATCACATCATCTAAACCACCTTGTCTCTCAACACATAAGCCTTAATCTTCTTCTTAACAAGAGATGCAATTTCTGTAATAAACCATGGTTCCCTTACCTTTTCAATTCTTCCTTGCCTGACCAAGACATACCTATCGAGGAAATGCAATATCTGTTCCTTAAACCAGCTCCACATTTCCATTGTCTGCATCCCTCGCATTTTGCTACCCCATTCTATGCATCTTAACTTTGCCTAATCACATTATAATTGCCCTTGCCCCATCGATAACGTTTCAACTGTGGCATGAAAGATGTAGTCTGTGGGGAAATAGATGTTGTTATCTTGAAAACAAAAACCGTGTTACAGAGGAGAAAGTGGAGGATGTATTGGACCGGATAAAAGTTAATAAATCACCGTCACGTGATCAGGTTACACCAGAGAACTCTGTGAAAAGTGAGGCAAGTGATTTCTGGGTCACTTGCTGAAAATTGTGTCATCGAAAATCACAGGTGAGGTGCCATAAGACTAGGCTGGCTAACATGATACCACTAATTAAGAAATGAGGTAAGGAAAGGCGAGGCAACTATAGACCTG
>NW_025209710.1:0-7437 GCF_004010195.1 Chiloscyllium plagiosum
ACTAAATGGCCTGGACAGTACGGATGGAGAGAATACTTCCATTGGTAGGAGACTCCAGGACCCAAGGATACAACTTTACAGTAAAGGGAGGTAAGGAGAAATGTCTTCAGCCAGAGAGTGGAAATCTATGGAATTCATTTTCATAGAAGGCAGCGGAGGTAAGGTCATTGTGTATATTTAAGATAGAGGTAGTTAGCTTCTTGAGTATCAAAGGGATCAAGGGTTACAGGGAGAATGCAGGAGAATGGCTTTGAGAAGCTTGTCGTGCCATAATTGAATAGTGGATCAGACTCGATGGGCTGAAGGGCCTAATTTCTATTCCTATATCCGATGATCTTACGGTCGTAAGCCACAGTCTATTGCCCCCCCCCCCCCCCCCCCCCCTCCCTGACAGGAAAATGTGAGAGTAAATAATCTGTGAGTCATCTTCTCCAAACTTGGAGCATTCCTGTTGAGGATTCATGGGAATCGCTCGACTGATTGAAGGAAAGTAAATTCTGCTAAATCCAACTGTTCCAGGAAGAAGTCACATACCAACAGCTTGTCTGAGTAGAATAAGTCAGAGACAGAGTATCAGTTGGTATGCATTATCTCTTTTCCATTTGAAATGAGTTCAACTACTATGAAACCCTGGAAACCTTTTCCTATTCTTTTTCGTCTTCAGACGTCTTCAGATTGTGTATGTGTCTGTACGTGTGTGACTCTGTGTCTCACATTTTTAGAGACACTGGGCTAGATTATACTTCAAACCTGTTGTAACCAGTGGAGAAGTGGGACTGGGAAAGGACACAGCGACTCTCCAACATTTGTCGGAGCAGAAATGAGAAATTAACACGGGCTGTTCAAATGGGAATTCTCTTCCCCAGAGGTTTCAGATCAAGACGGCAGCTCAACACCACCACTTCCAGCGTAATTAGACATTTTCCATAAATGTTGGCCTATCAACAACACCCACATTCCATGAACAAATCTAAAATGATAAACTGCAACAGAATTAATTGGATTGGAACAAGACTGACAGATAAATGCCTGCTGCCTTCCAGAATTGTGCTGCCTGTGTACTTTGGCTTTGTGCAGTTTCCTAGTATTGTGCCTGGATGCTTGCATTTATTCAAAGTTGTGTTTTGCAACATTTGACAGACATGTGAATGCAGGAAAATTGTGGACAGACAGAAAAGTGCTGCGCAGACCACAATTAGATCAGCCATGATCTTACTGTCTGGTCGAGCAATGACAAAGTGTCTAATGATCCACTCCTGCTCCTCAGTTCTCTGTTCCTATGCCCCATTCAGTCCTTAAAACCACTTGTACAGGAGCAGATAGAGACCACTTGCTCCAAATACCTGGTCCGCAGTATTACAGGATATCATTCAGTCCCTCAACGCTGTGTGGTTTGCTGTGGGTTGGAAAATGTGATGGGAAATCCAAGCTGTGTGTGAAAGTGGTCTCCCACCTCTTTAAAGAGTGTCTCCTCTCTGCAAGTGGTGTTTCATTTGTTGGTCCACTTGTTGTAGACCCAGATTCATGTGAATATAGGGCGTATACCTCTCCCAGAGATGGCTCACAAAATTCTTTTCTCTCACTGTCCTCAACATTCACTAACAACATTTCCAGGAAAATTAAAACCATTAACTTTCCAAACAAAGAACATGAGAACATAAAAACAGGAATAGTTATTTGGATGCTTACACCATTGTATGCTATCATGGCTGACCTACTGTTGGCATTACCTCTTCTTTAACGCGCAATTCTTCACACCCCTCAGATCTCTGCTTGGTCAAAAATCCATCTACCTCCTCTTTAACTACTTGGAGTGATATCGCTCCCCTAACTTTCTAGACCTGAGAATTCCTGACATTCACTACCCTCTGTAAGAAGAAAACACTCTCCACCCAGACACCATCACGTATTAACATTAACAAAATTGTTTAACTGACCTGCTCAGGTAAGAGGGCTTGACCCTGATATCAAGGCAGGATTTGACTGAAGATTTTATCCTCAGAGGCACTTAAATATTCAGAATCATGCACCCCAAGTAAAAATAAAAAATACAAGCCATGGAATTTATCATCTTCTTTGTATCTGTGTAGAACATAACGAGTGATTGTCTATCACCATCAAGTTTCAATGCAATGACCTCTCATTGTCTGACAGTACTACAGATTAACCTTCAATCACTCCTCTTTTACCATCAGCCCAGGGATTAGTCTCGTGAAATTCGTTTCCACAGCCTCTATTGCAATGAGATAACTTCTTTTAAAGGAGAAAAATCTGTTCATAATACCCCAAATACTGCCTCAACTACACTCTCAGTAATGATCACAATAATTCCTTTCCCTCACTTATTGGTCTCCGTATCTTTGTTATGACATAAAAACCCATTCCTTCTCGATGCACTGTCACTGTTGTGGAATTTAAAAGTTCCTTACATCCGCATGTCAGCATCAGTAAAGCCAGCACCAGAGGTGCCCATGGAGATGAACATCACTCATGGGGAGAGACTCAGTCAGAAAGATTGCACTTGAAATAGTGAATAGTCACCTACCTGAATGGGAATGTAGTGTCGAAATAAGGAAAACAGGCAGAGGAAGGGAGCTAACTTTACTTTTGTTCGTCTGTCACGGGATGTGTGCAGCCATGGTCAAACCAATATGTTATGCTCAGCTTGAATTGAGTGACTGTTTCAGCTGTTCCACAGGACAGTCAAGAGTAAAACACATTGCTATGGGTTTGCCCAGACATGACTGGGGAAGGATAACGAATTGACTTCTCTGAAGGACATGGAGCAAGCAGATGGGCCTTTTCTCACAAATGATGATAGTTTCAGTTCAATTACATCAATTCCGTTCACGAGATATCAACAGATTATTATTCTGTGCCTCTAGATTATGTGTCAATGATTTAAGCAGCATGCAGTGTCTGCCCATCTGACAGAATCTGTGCAGTAAACAAGTTCAACATATTCAAGAGCAATTATTCTGTAATTGACATGTGGTTACAAGGGATTTGATAAACTGTATCCAGATTTAACAAAAGCACAATTTATGGTTTATTCAGAAGATGCACTGAGGTAGAGGAGGAGTCGGGGATATCATGATGGTGGTATTGGACAGGATTAGTGACTGGGGAGGATATAGAAATGCAGATCTGTGCAGGGCTAGAAGGATTATGGAGTTTGAGAACAGTCCGGTTCTCCTCACAATTTGGTGAGCAATTTGTCATGAGTAATTTTCTCGATACAATTTGTGAGGAATGGAATATTTCATTGGAATTGAAACTGTTGACATCCACCTTTCTAAATTTTAAATACTATGTGCAGCAATTCAGTCCAACCTGGCTTAATGAGCAGATAGAATTAATTACCAGAAACACCAACTTAGCGAGGATGGGATAGTAATTAACTTGAATAACCATCAGTACATCATAGATCCGCAAAACTAATGAGATCCAAGGCTGAGAGAGACGGTAAAGACAGTCGGATAAACTCCTGTCCATTGCTGGAATACTTCAGTCGAATGTTCTCAGATTCTGATCCATTGTTGGAACATTCCAGTCTAATGTTCTCAGATTCTGATCTCTCCTCCCCATCTCTCTAGGTCTGCTGATGCCTGTTAGTGCTGTCGGTGATGCTCCCGCTGATACTATGGGATAACACATTGAACCGAGTCCCTAATTAATAGAAGAGGAAAGCCCTCCAGTGACATATTTAGGATGCACGGAGACTGACATCAATCACGGTCGCTGAACAAATACCTCCCGTTAGCCCATTTCAATTCAATACTTTTTATTAATATTCAACATTATGATTAAAATTTACATATTCTGGATGGGATACGTGGGGGAGACTGAGGGAACAAATGTTGGGTCTGGTAGATCAATCATGTGTAACCATTCAATCTGTCTTGGATATGGGAGCAATTTTCAGAATATAAGCATGCTTCTCCGTTTATAAATTAAAACATACGTTCTGTGTCCACTGATCAGGCACTGCAATATCAGGAAGACATTGAGAGAACTTTTATCGTCCATGATCTGAGAAGAAATTATCCCGAAGACTACGTGTGGTTATAACAGACTGCGACATGGCTATGTTAAAAGGGAATTGTACCTAAGAGATTGTGGGGACTGCAGATATTGGATAATTCAGTGTAGGTAAAGCATGGCGGTGGAAATGCACAGTAAGCTAGGCAACATCCGAGTACCTTTCTTCAGGACTGGGGATGGAGAAGGGGCTAAGAGAAAATGGGTGATGGGGTGATGCTGGGGGAAAGATCAGTGAGTGAAGGTAGGAGGTGATAGTGATAGATCGGTGGGGAGTGTGGAGGAGATGATGGGAAAGAAGATGGACATTAGGTCTCCTCGAGAGGGCAGATATGAGTCCGGGGGTTGGATCTGGGATCTAGTTTGGTCAGGGGAGAATTTGTAAACCAGTGAATCCGATGTTTATGCCATGTGTTTGTTGGCTTCTGAGGCAGAAGATGAGGTGTTACTGGTAACATCCTGGTAAATCTCTTCTCAAACATCTCCAGCTTAATAATCTCCTTCCTATAACAGAACTGCACACAGTACTTCAGAAGAGGCTTTATCAATGTCCTGCACAATATCAGCATGACTTCCCAACTTCTAACCTCAAAGGTATGAGCAATGAAGTAGCCTTAAACACCCAACGCCACCAACTTGAAAGAATTCTACCTGCGCCCCTGGGTCCCTCTTTTCTAAATAACTACTAAAGCCCAGCATTAATTGTATAAGCCCTCGCCTTGTTTGTTTAATCAAAATGCAATGCCTCACATGCATCTATGTTAAACTCCATCTGCCACACCTCAGCCCAGTGAATGATATTACTGCCTCTTCACACTCCCCTTTCGAATGAAAACAACAATCCCCTCTACAGAAGTCCTACAAACATCAGCCTTGAGTTTCCCAAAGACCCAGAGCTTGGTTTGCCTTGTGCAGGCAGAGGGAGGTGTCGGTCCGCCAAAGCTGGAAAGGAAACAGTTGCCTTGTATCAATGAGTGACATTAGGAGGAGGGAAGTCACGTGATAGAGATTTGAAATAGTGACCGGTGTTTGGGGCCCAGAATTGTGCTCCTTTCTCCTCTCTGGTGTTCAGTGTTGATATCTACTCGAGATCATTCATAGTGCAGAGTGTGTTTGCAGGATTTCTTTCCCTAATACAGCAGACTACTGGTAATAGCCATTTTAACCTGAAATCATAGCCAAGCAATTGAAGATTTTCATTGGTTACCTCAATGGCATAGCGAATGCACTCAACATCCTTTAGTTGAGGCTCATAACTTGTACTTTTTTTTTCAATTAGAAATGTCCCCTGTATAATTTGGTTATGTTAACCAGAATTTAATATATCCATACATTTCAAATATGTCCCGCAATCTGGGCAGGATTTAGGCCTTGTTTAATGGATGGTGCTCACGTTTCTGCTCCGAAGCTCTGGATTCGATTCCAGTCTATGAATGTCTGGTAGTGCCCCTATCTCGGGAGAAGGTGGTGTGTATTCATGTCCTGTGGAGTTGTGTCACAGCATGCTACAACAGGCTGATGAACAAACACACAGGCGCATCATGTTGCAGCTTTAGGGGCTAATGCTGAATGATGGTAGTGTCCCCATCACTGTGCCAAAAATTCTAGTTCCAAATCCCACAGAGGTGTTTCATAATATGTCTGAACAAGTTGATTAAACTTTTTTTGGAATCGTGCCTTGATGGAGAAGGAAGAGGTACAACGACTGAATTTGAGACTATAGACCCAGGATAACTGAAAACTCAGCCAACCGTCTTGATTGGAGTCACATTTACACTTTCTGGAGGTTTATAAAATTATGAAGGGCATGGATAGTGTGAGTGGTCCAGGTTCCTTCCCCCCAGGGTAGGAGAGTCTAAAACTCGAAGGCATAGGTTTAAGGTGGGAAGAGAAATATGTGAAAGACAATGAAGAACAACTTTTTTTCCTGCAGAGGATGGTGCTTCTATGGAATAAGCTGCCAGAGAAACTGGTGGAGGCTGGAACAATTACAGCATTTAAAAGGCAACTGGATGGCTTTATGATTAGTGAGATATGGGTCAAATGCTGGCAAATGGGAGTAGATTAATTTAGAATAATCAGATGGCATGAACAAGTTGAAGGGTCTGTTTCCCTGTTGTACACCTCTATGAATCATTGATTTAATTAATGAAGGTCTCTTTGTAATCTTCAGCTGTTCACCATTATACAAACACTGTCCACTGTACACCAAAACTTGATGTCATTCGCAAATTTGCGAAATATATCTTCTATGACTCTCATCTAAATCATTTATATAAATGACAAACAAAAGTTGACCCAACAATTTTGCTGCTGGATCATCGCTACCCACAGGCTTCCATTTCAAAACACAACCATCCACCACCACCCTGTCTCCTGCCATTAAACAGGTATACACAGAAACACACACGCAATCACACACACACATACAATGACACCGACGCAACCATGTCTTCAAGACAAAGGTTAGGTCAAAACAACGAACGAAAGTTACAGTGAGAAAGCGAGAAAGATGTGTTGAGAAACACACCCGACAGAATCAAATAGCAAAGTAGACTTGATGGGCCAAATGGCCTAAATACAATTTCTTATGCTGTGTGGCCTTAAGGTGTTAGGATTATTTTCCAAGGGTGCAGTAAAAGCTAAATTTGATAAATACTTGACTGAACAGTCAATGGGACTGTGGGATACCGTTTGAGGGGCTGAATGGTATATGTTTGTTCCCATTTGCTGTGCCCTTGTTTCTGAAAAGAGTAGGTGAGTTGCTGTGAGGTTAACACGCTTTAATATAAAAGGGGTCTCCCATTTCCATTTGAGATAACGTTGCTCCTTTCTCCTTTGGATTATGCGATCTGTGGCGTTCTCATCCCCCGGGAACAGTGAATTCTGGGTCATTGAGGATATTCAAGGCTGACCTTGAACTGCCCATTGATGAACAGGAAGGTCACTGTTTATTGGGAACTGACAGGAAAGGGGTATTCAGTTACAATCAGACCAGCCATGATGTTTCTAAACTGCGCAGTAAGTTGGAGGGGACGAATGACCAATTGCTGCTCCGACCTCATCCGTTGTTCTGTCAATTCACCCCCAAGGCTGTTACAGTGGGAGACAAAGATCCCATTCAGCCAGTCAGCATCATGATAATACAGCAGGGGCAGGCCATAATGCACGTCTATGGAGTTAGACAGGAATAGAATGAAGTATTTAAATCATTTCAGCAAATTACACAGCACAGGAGGACGCCATGTAACCATCCCAGGCTGTTACGCAGGACCAGGGGCGCCTTGGACAGCATCAGGAAATACAGAGAAGAGAACATTACTCATTTTGTTTTTGGCAAGCTGTAACTATTGGAATTCTTCAGGGATCTGTGTGAGGTCATCAACAAATTACAAT
>NW_025209710.1:7594-9411 GCF_004010195.1 Chiloscyllium plagiosum
CAGAGCATCTGCAATGGGATACAGACAGGGGAGGACCGCGCGTCTGCAATGGGATACAGACAGTGGGAGGACAGAGCGTCTGCAATGGGATACAGATGGGGAAGGCACAGCGTATACAGTGGAATACAGACAGGGGGAGGGCAGACCGTCTGCAATATGACACAGACGGGGGAGGGCAGACCGTCTACAATATGATACAAACAGCGGGAGGGCAGAGTGTCTGCAATGGGATGCAGACAGGGGAGGGGCAGAGAATCAAGCAATGGCATACAGACAGAGGACAGTTTTGAGCAAATCTTCAGCAGAAAAAAAAGTACAACATTTCTGTGATGGGAATTTTCTGTTTTGGGGAAAAGACAAAACAGCAGAAAATTATTTAAATGCAAGGAGAATGCAGAACTGAGTGGTACAGAGGGATCTGTGTATCTTAGTACATGAAACACATCAAATTACTCTGAAGATACAGCTGGTGATTTGGAAGTAAATGGAATTATTCTGTTTCGTGTATGGGGTGTTGTGTTTGATCTTAGCGATGATTTTTGCATCAGTACGGGGCATTGCTGAGATCATATCTGATGTATTATGTGTAGTTATAATTGCCTTAACTGATAAAAACAAAATTGCTTTCGAAATTTTTCAAAGATTTTTCTCTTTACTCATTCTTGGGATGAAGGCATTACGTTACGAAGAAGGAACAGTTCGACCTGAGAATCAGAGATGTTTTATTGACCGTATAACATCTTGAGAAGAGTGTAGTTGGTGAATACCGGATGGATATTTCTTCTTATGTGGGAGAATAAAATTGGGGAAATAATTTAAGAATAAGTCAGGTTCAAAGGAAAGGTCATTGGACCGAAAAATTGTACTCTGATTTCTCTTTATATCTGATGCCAGACAGGCTGAGCTTTTCCAGCAACTTCTGTATTTGTTTAAGAATAAAACATATTCATCTTAACACAGATATTGTGAAGTCATCAAACGCTTACATTTACATTATGCAGGTGCATATGAACATCTTGAAAACAAGTAGGGCCATTTATTGTTAATGAATTGATTCGGTGTATGACAACAGCAATAATGCACTGACCTGGAGACGAGAATGTGATGGAGTCATATAGTTCGGACAATATACAAGGAGAGCTCACTTGGTCCAGTCAGGGGCCTGATAATGTTACTGATTTAACTTACAGATAGAAAATGTAGCCTGTCTGTGAAGGAACAGCCTATTGCTCCTTTTCTGTTTCCCTGCCGCTCAACACAGCACTGTGTGGGATTAAAAAAAACCTAGTCGTCTTTTCCACTCATGGAGGATTCCTGATGATGATTCATTGGAATCTCCCCACTGCCTGAAGCAAAGCAATTCAGCCAAATCCAACTGTTTCAGGAAGAAATCCCATTGTCAGAAGGTTATGCGAGACGAATAACTTCAGAAGTAATAATTCAGACTCGATATATGAGGGGTTCAGACAAGAGATTCTGTGGATGCAAATGGGAATCCAAGATGATGTATAGCTTCCTGGGTCCAGGATGTCTCAGAGCTGCTGCAGAACGTTCTCACCAGGGTGGGGGAGCAGCCAGAAGTCATTGTGCACATTGGTACAAATGACACAGGTAGAAATAATGATGAGGTCATGCAGAGTGATTATAGAGAGCGAGGAAAAAGGGTAAAAGACAGGACCACGACAGTGGTAATATCCGGTTTACTTCCAGTGTTCCGTGCTAGTGAGGGTAGGAACAGGCGGACATGGCAGAGGAATGTGTGGCTAAATAATTGGTACAGAGGTAGGGATTCAGAGTTTTAGATCACTCGGATCTTT
>NW_025209710.1:9461-13782 GCF_004010195.1 Chiloscyllium plagiosum
GGAAGAGCACAGCAATTCAGGCAGCATCCGACGAGCAGCAAAGTCGACGTTTCGGGCAAAAGCCTTTCATCAGGAATATGTCTGTTGCATTAAATTGCATCTATCTCAATGTAAGATGGCTGACAGGTAAGGCCGATGAACTCAGTGCGTGCAGAGGTACGTGGGACTGGGATATTATAGACATTACAAAACATGGCGAAGGGAGGGACAGGACTGGCAGCTTAATGTACTGAGGTAAAGGTGCTTTAAATTAAAATATTTAGAGAGATTGGGGAGACTTGCAGGGCCAATGGGATTGCCATAGTCGTAGATTTTAATTTTCCTAACATTGACTGAGAATTACATAGAATTAAGGACTGAGATGTGGTGTATCCATTAAGTGTGTTCAGAAACGTTTCCTCAAGCAGCATGTAGAGGGTGCAATTCGGGAAGAGGTAAAACTTGACCTATTGTAAGAAATAGAGCAGGACAGGTGACTGAGGTGACAGTGGGGGAGCATGCTGGGACCAGTGACCATAGATTTAAAATACTTATGGAGAAGGACAAAACTGGCCCGCATGTTCAAGTTCTAAATTGGGGGAAGGCGAACTTTGATGGAATTAGATAGGAGCTTGTAGGAGTTGGTTGGAGGAGTTTGTTTAGAGGTGAAGAGACCTCCGGCTAGTGGGAGGCCTTTAAAAGTGAAATGTCTACAGTTCAAGGTCTATATGTTACTGTGAGGGTAAAAGGCAAGGTTGGCTTTGACTGGCAAAAAGGAGGCGTGGCTGGGGTCCATGCAGCTGGGATTAAGGGAGTCCCTGGCGGTGTACAGGCAATACAATCGTTCCAGTCTAAAAACAACTATTAATATTGATTATTAAAATAAATAACAACAAACAATAATAAATAATTTTCAGTGGACAATAAATCAGAAGGGCGAAAAGGGCGCACACGATAGCATTGTCTGAGAAGATTAGGGTGAATACAAGAGCTTCTTTAAGTATATTAAAGTTAAATGAATAACTACATGAGAATATGACCCCTCAAGGTCCAAAGTGGACATGCATGTCGAGAACCATAGGAGATGTGTGAGATTCTCAATGAATATTTCTCCTCTCTCTTGACTGTGGAGAAATACAAGAAGACTTGGGAGGTTAACAAAGGTCGTGGTGATATCTTGGGGTTAGTCAATATCGCAGGAGAGGACGTGTTGGATGCATTAGAATGTATGAAGGTGGATAAATCTCCTGGTCCTAAGCAGATGCATCCAAGAACACTGCAAGAGGCTACAGAAGAAACTATAGGGACCTGCGTGATATTTTTGCATCATCGTTAGCCGCAGGTTAAGTTATAGAATATTGAAGTGTAGCAAACGTTGTGCCATTTTTCAAGAAGGGAAGCAAAGAAAAATCTGGGAACTATAGACCGGGAAGCCTAACATCTGTAGTAGGTAGGTTACTTGAAAAGATTCTGATGGATAAGATATGCACACGTTTGCAAAGACAGGGTTTGATTAGAAATGGCTTATTTTTTTCAATTTCCTACAGTATGGAAACAGGCCATTTAGCCCAACAAGACCACACCGACCCTCTGAATAGCAACCCACCCGGTCCCATGCCCCTATCCTATATTTACCCCTAACTGCACATAAGGCTGTGGACAATTCACCTGACCTGTACATCTTTGGATTGTGTAAGGAAAATGAAGATCCCAGAGGAAACCCATGCAAACACAAGGAGAATGTGCAAATTCCAAAAGAGAGTCACCCGAGGCTGAAATCAAACCCAGATCCTTGGCACTATGAGGCAGCATGCTAACTGAGCCACCATGCCATCCTTGCTTTTTTTCAACGCAGTTCAATGACACAGTTACAAAATCTATTCTGTGTTGCTGGAAAAGCGCTGCAGGTCACGCAGCATCCAAGGAACAGGAGAATCGACGTTTCGGGCATGAGCCCTTCTTCAGGAATCATCCGGAAGCCCTTCCTGAAGAAGGGCTCATGCCCGAAATTCGATTTTCCTGCTCCTTGGATGATGCCTGACCTGCTGCGCTTTTCCAGCAACACATTTTCAGCTCTGATCTCCAGTGTCTGCAGTCCTCACTTTGTCCACAAAATCTATTCTGCCCTTCACCATTGATGCAAGTTCCAACGCGACAAACCATGGATAATCTATTGTCCACTGAAAATTATTTATTATTGTTTGTTGTTATTTATTTTTATAATCAATATTAATAGTTGTTTTTTGACTGGAACGATTGCATGACTTTGTGAGTGGGAGATCATGCCTCACAAATTTACTTGAGTTCTTTGATGAAGTGATCAGGAATGTTGATGAGGGCAGCGCAGTAGACATAGTCTGTATGGTTTTCAGGAAGGCCTTTGACAAGATTACTCTTGATAGGCTGGTCTGGAAGGTTAGAATCGCATGGAATCCGGAGGGAGCTGACAAATTGGATAGACAATTGGCTTGATGGTATTAAACAGAGGGTTATAGTGAAAGGATGCTCTCGGACTGGAGGTCTGTGACACATGAAATGCCTCAGGGGACACTGCTGGACCCATTGTTGTTTATTATCTATTTCAATGATATGCTTGAGAATGTACAAGGCATGATTAGTAAATTTGAAGGTGACAGTAAAATAGGTGGTATTGTGGACAGTGAGGAAGGTTATCAGAAATTGCAGCAGGATGTTGATCAACTGGAGAAGTGGGCTGAGGAATATTTTTCGCAAACTTAGATCAATGTAGGAGTTTCATGGTGAATAGTAAGGCCTTAAGCAGTGTCGTTGAGCAGAGGGACCATGAAGTTCAGGTCCACCGTTCTCTGAAAGTGGAGTCACAGGTAGACAAGGGCAGTGAAGAAAGCTTTTGGCTCACTGGCAGCCAACGGTCAGGACATGGAGGAGAGAAGTTAGTAAGTTATGTTGCAGTTATACAGGATGTCGGTGAGACTGCACTTGAAGTGTTATGTTCAGTTTTGGTCACGTTGCGATCAGAAGGATGTTTTTAAATTGAAATGTGTGGAGACGGAACTTACAAAGATGTTGCCAGGGCTCAATAGTATGAATTATAGGAAGAGGTTGGACAAGTGTGAACTTTTGTTCATTAGAGCGTAGGAGACTGAGGGGGAGCATATAGAAGTGTACAAGATTATGAGAGGCATGGATAGGGTGAATGGACAGAAACTTTTTTCCCCAGAGTTGGGGAATTGAGGACGAGAGAGCATCAATTTAAGGTGAGATGGGAAAGAATAAAAGGGAAACTGATGGACAATGTTTTCCACAGAGAGTGGTCCACAAAGCGAATGAGATGTCAACGGAAGTGGGTGAAGCATTTATATTAACAATATTTAAACGGCATTTGGACAATTACATGGACAGGAAAGGACAACAAGTGACATGTGCTGGGAAAAGAGGTTAATGTGAATGGGTATTTGTGTCAACATGGACCAGTTTGGGCCAAAGGGCCTCTCTCCATGCTGTAGGACTTTATGACTCCATAAGTAGAATAGCATATGGGTCAAACTCTCATTCTTACTTTGGTCATGAGTTCGAATAATACTTGGACAACGTTCTTTCAAGATAACTTTGCAGAGATTTTCCTTTTCAATTTGATATCGAACAGACGTGTGTGTGTGTTCTGCAGTATTTTTCAAAGGGAAATATCAATGTACGTGTTTGCAATATCCACTCGTCATTCTTCTTTCCATCATAGTTTGAGCAACTTTGCTTTGGTCATATACATGTTCTTTTAACAGATTGAAGGAATCTGTCTGACTTGTTCCTAAAACTGACCCTGAGACAGTCTGAGAACTATATCATTGGCCATATCACCAATCTAGTTATAATAATTATTTTGTTTTTGTGGCTAGTGGATGAGTGGGACTAGAAAAGGGAACTGCAATCCAAAAACACAGGAAATTGGAAGGGATTCTGTGGGATAGGATTTACGTGCATTTAGAAAGACGAGGACTTATTAGGAATAGTCAACATGGCTTTGTACAATGGAAATCATGTCTCATTAATGTGATTGGTATTTTGAAAAAGTGACGAAGAAGATTGAGGAAGGCACTGTGGTATACATTGCACAGACTTCTGCAAGGCATTTAATAAGATTCCTCATCGTAGACAGAATACTAAGGTTAGGTCATATGGAATTCAGGAAAGGCTAACCAATTGTATACAAAATTGGATTGAAGGTAATGCCTTGTTTTCCAGACAGTAGGCCTGTGGGCCGGGGTGCGCTGAAAAATCAGTGCTGAGCTCAGTGCTTTTTTATCATGTATTTAAACAACTTGTATGTGATTATCGGAGGCATGGTTAGTAGGTTTACAGGCAACAT
>NW_025209710.1:14024-17261 GCF_004010195.1 Chiloscyllium plagiosum
CCTCAGGCGACTGACTGTGTGGAGTTTGCACGTTCTCCCCGTGTCTGCGTGGGTTTCCTCCGGGTGCTCCGGTTTCCTCCCAACATCACAAAGATGTGCAGGGCCAGGTGAATTGGCCATACTAAATTGCCTGTAGTGTTAGGTAAGGGGTAAATGTAGGGGTAGGGGTATGGGTGGGTTTCGCTTCGGCGGGTCTTGTGGACTTGTTGGGCCGAAGGGCCTGTTTCCACACTGTAATCTAATCTAAAATCTAATCTAATCTAATCTAACTACGCTTCTACAGGACGTTGATGAGGTCACGTTAAGAATACTGCGTACAATTCAGTCGGCACTGCTAAAGGATGGATGTTGCTAAGCTTGAGAGAGTGCAGAAAAAAAATACAAGGATTTTGTGGAACCTGAGGAATTGAGCTGCAGGAGAGGATGAACAGGTTGAGGCCTTTCCCCCTGGACTGTTGGAGTCTCAATAATGACATGACAGAGGCTTATAAAATCCTGAGGGCCATGAATAGTCTCAATGGCCAACATCTTTTTTCCCAGTGTAGGGTCTTCCAGAACTAGACGGCATAGGTTGAAGATGACAGGGGAAAGATTTAGACAGAACCTGAGGGGAAACGTTTTCATGCAAAAACCGGTGGGTGCACTGGCGGGTACAATTACATAGTTACCATATATCTGGTTAGATATATAAATAGAAATGGTTCAGAGGGATATGGACCAAATGCTGGCATTGGGTTTAGGTCAGGTTAGGATGCCTGATCGGCATGGAGAATATGGACAAAAGGATGTGTGTCTATGCTGTATGACTCTCCTATTCTATCACAGGGATGAGGAAAAATGCTAAAAGGGCTTTTGAATGGGAATTCTCTTCCCCAGAAGTTTTTGTGCCTCTCTGATTGCAAGTATTCACAGCTGAGTTAGTTAAAGATTTCACAGAGATTGCGTCATGGCGAATGAGATACAAACAAGAAAGTGGGGCTGAAACCAAACCTGATCAGCCACAATCTTAGTGCCTGGTGGAGAAGGCTCAAAGTATCTCAGGACCCACTCCTACTCGTCAGTCCCCTGTTTCTGTGTTCCATTCAGACCCTCAAACCTGCTGCATCTGAGCAGTTGGAGGCCACTTACGGCTATCACCTGGTGCACAGAAACAGAGGAGAGCATTCACTCCCTCATGACTGTCACACACGGTTTGGGAGATTTGGAAAATGTAATTGGAAAACCCAGGCTGGATATGAAAGTGGTCCGTCATTTCTCTTTACTGAGATTCCCCTCTCTGCAACTTGTGCTCCATTTGTTGGTAGACCCAGATTCACTGTGAATAAAACCCCCATACCTCACCCAGAGATGGCTCACAAAGTCATCTGGGCTCCTTGACTGCAACATTCCATAACAGACCTTCCAGGTACTTTCCTGTAAGTATTCTAATCTAATCTAATCTAATCTAATCTAATCTATTCTAACCTAATCAAATTTTCCAATAAAAAAATGTGAGAATATCAGAAACAAAGGCAGGTCGTTCACCTCCCAACCCTGCCTTGCCTTTCACTAAGATCATGGCTTCATATCCCTCACCTCTCTGATACATCAAAATCTGTCTCCAACCTCTATGAGCACTTCCATAGAACACAGAACAAAGAACAGTAGAGCACAGTACAGGACATTCGAATCTCGATGCTGTACCACCCGTTTATCCTAGTCTATGATCAGACTATCCTACATGCTTCCGTTCACGTTCTTCCATATGCCTATCCAAGAATCTCTTCAGTTTCCCTCACGTAATTGACTCTACTTCCACTGTTGGCAGTGCATTCCACACACCCACCACTCTCTGTCTAAACAACCTACCTCGGTTATCTCCCTTAAACCTTCCTCCAATTACCTTAAAATTATGCCCCTTGTGATAGATATTTCTGCCCTAGGAAACAGTCGTTAGCTATTCACTCTGTCTATGTCTCACATCATCTTGCACACCTCTATCAAGTCACCTGTCATCTTTCTTCTTTCCAATGAGAAAATCCCTTGCTCCCTCAAGCTTTCTTAATGAAACTTGCCCCCCATTCCAGGCAGCATCTTGGTAAATCTCCGGTCTAAAGCTTCCACATCCTTCCTATAATGGGGTGACCAGAACTGAACACAATATTCCAAATGTGGTCTATCCATGGCTCTATAGTGCTTCAGCAGAACCTCACGGCTCTTAATCTCAATCCACCTGCTAATGAAAGCCAACACACCATATGCCTTCTTAACCACATCATCAACTTGGGGAGCATATTTGAGGGATCTGTGGACACGGACCCCAAGGTCGCTCTGTTCCTCCACACTGCCAAGAATCCTGTCTTTAACCATGCATTCTGCATTCACATTCGAGCTTGCAAAGGGATTCACTTCACACTTTTCTAGTTTGAACTCCATCTGCCACTTCTCAGCCCAGCTCTGCATCCTGTCAATGTCCCGTTGCAACCTACAAAAGCCCTACACATTCTGTACCACTCCAACAACCTTTGTGTCATTGGTAAACTTCGTAACCCACTATTCCACACCCCCATCCAAGTCATTTATAGAAATAAAAAAGAGTAGGGGTCCCAGATCCGCTCCCTGCAGAACATCACTGGTCACATTCAGTGATCTAGCTCCCCTAACTCTGTGTAAGAGAATTCCTGACGTTCACTACCCTCTGTTTGAAGAAAACATTTTCTGCTTCTACATCATGACCTATTGATATGAACAAAAGATGGACACAGGGGCTCAGCTAAGAGAGACTGACCCTGAACTCAAGGCAGTATTTGACTGAGGATGAGATCAAGGAGCCTGAGGAAAACCACACTTAATGAGAATTGATTGTGACCTCTCCACTGTTTGGAGCCATTCACGGCACAAGGGAAGATGATTACCATTGGTGGGCATCTATCATCTCGGCCATGGGGCATCTCTACAGGAGATCCTCAAGATAGCTCCCTCAGCCCAGGCATCTTCTGTTTGTCTGCGGGGAATCCTGCAGTTTGGAAGGAGGCCTTTCAGCCCATTGAGTCAAAACTTAGCAGAAGTGGGGATATTCACTGAAGTTTACATAATGTTTAAAACAAGTTGTCCCTCTTCAGCTCTTGAAGCAGTCTGTGTCCATGTGCAACTAGACCTGGACAACATTCAAGATTGTGCTGTTAAAATCTGGGTAACCTTCATGTTACAGCACTGTATATTTCCACAGTAAAACGAGGAGGACATTGAGCACTTCAC
>NW_025209711.1:0-13547 GCF_004010195.1 Chiloscyllium plagiosum
GAGAGGGAGGGAGAGAGAGGGTCAGTATCACTATCCGTCTCTGTGTGTGAGAGAGAGAGAGAGAGAGAGAGTGGGTCAGTATCACTGTCCGTCTCTGTTAGGGAGAGAGAGGGAGAGAGAGGGTGAGTATCACTATCCGTCTCTGTTAGAGAGAGAGAGAGGATCAGTATCACTATCCGTCTCTGTTAGAGAGAGAGAGAGAGTGGGTCAGTATCACTATCCGTCTCTGTGTGAGAGAGAGAGAGAGAGAGGGTCAGTATCACTCTCCGTCTCTGTTAGAGAGAGAGAGAGGGTCAGTATCACTCTCCGTCTCAGTTAGAGAGACAGAGAGTGGGTCAGTATTACTATCCATCTCTGTTAGAGAGAGAGAAAGAGAGAGAGGGTCAGTATCACTCTCCGTCTCTGATAGAGAGAGACAGAGGGTCAGCCTCACTATCCGTCTCTGTTAGAGAGAGAGAGAGAGAGAGAGGGTCAGTATCACTATCCGTCTCTATTAGAGAGAGAGAGAGAGAGGATCAGTATCACTATCCGTTTCTGTTTGAGAGAGTGAGAGAGGGTCAGTATCACTATCCGTCTCTGTAGAGAGAGAGAGAGAGAGAGGGTCAGTATCACTATTGGTCTCTGTTAGAGAGAGAGAGAGAGAGAGGGTCAGTATCACTATCCGTCTCTGTGTGTGAGAGAGAGAGAGAGAGAGAGAGAGGGTCAGTATAACTATCCGTCTCTGTGAGAGAGAGAGAGAGAGGGTCAGTATAACTATCCGTCTCTGTTAGAGAGAGAGGGAGAGAGAGATAGAGAGAGAGAGAGAGAGAGGGGGTCCGTTTCACTATCTGTCTCTGTTAGAGAGAGAGGGTGAGAGAGATAAAGAGAGAGAGAGAGAGAGGGGGTCCGTATCACTATCCGTCTCTGTTAGAGAGAGAGAGAGAGAGAGAGAGAGGGTCAGTATCACTATCCGTCTCTGTTAGAGAGAGAGAGGGAGAGTATCAGTATCACTATCCGTCTCTGTTAGAGAGAGAGAGAGAGAGGGTCAGTATCAGTATCACTCTCTGTCTGTGTTAGAGAGAGAGAGAGAGAGGGTCAGTATCACTATCCGTCTCTGTTAGAGAGAGAGAGAGAGAGGGTCAGTATCACTCTCCGTCTCTGTTAGAGAGAGAGAGAGAGAGGGTCAGTATCACTATCCGTCTCTGTTAGAGAGAGAGAGAGAGGGTCAGTATCACTATCCGTCTCTGTTCGAGAGAGAGAGAGAGGAAATGAAAGAGGAGAGGGTGGGACAGTTTACATTTCCTTCCTCTCCCTACAATGACCCCTGACCCTTCACCCCTCAGACTCTGGACTGCCCCATCGTCATGGCGCTGTGACCCCGGGGTTGGGGTGATAGGTCAGAGGGCGGACCCCTGCTTCTGGCGTTTCACAGACACTCGTGTGCATCTGCGCGCGCGCACACACGGGACGAGCCGGGTCTGCATGTGATCGCTGGGTGGGCTGCGGGCCTGGGGCCGTCTCCTGATTTACCCCCAGGTCCCCGGTGATGAGTGTGTCGGCAAAGCCACCGTCCCCTCACTCCCATGATTCCTCGCTCCCATGATTCCTCACTCTAAATCTCTGACGACAATTCACTCGAGTATGAGAGAGTGCGAGTGAGGCGGGGGAGTGAGTGTGAGAGAGAGAGAGAGGAGGAGGGATATCTGCGTTTACGGATGGCCTGTATGGCCTGGTCTCGCGTTCAATTTAGCCTCGGGCCCTAAGGCCAAGCCAACATTCCCCTCCCTCCCATGATTCCTCGCTCCCATGATTCCTCACTCCAAATCTCTGACAACAATTCACTCGAGCGTGAGAGAGAATGTGACGGGGAGAGAGACAGAGAGAGAAGGTGCGTGAGCGAGGACAAGAGAGAGAGAGAGAGACTGTGTCAGAGAGGGTGTGAGGTGTGCCTGAGTGGACGGCCTGGTCTCTCGGGTCTCTCCTGAGGGAGATCTCATGAGGTTGCGCAGGGAGCTGGCGGCGAGGCAGGCGGCAGTGGGGGTAATGCACTCTGCCCTTTGGGAGAGTGGAGTAGCTGGAGAACGGCCAACGTGGATTAAATTCGGATTCGTCCATTACCTATTTTCCATCGCACGGCGCTCCGGCTCCGTCCTCTCCTCCCCAATCCGTCCCCGCACCCCCCCCACCTTCCGTTCTCCACCCCCTCCATTCCCCATCCCCTTGATCACTCAATTCCTCGATTCCGTCCTTTCCAAATCTCCCTGTTTCCTGGCAATCCCCCTGTATCCTGGGAGCCCCCAGCTCAATTTGCCGGTCTCATGGTTGTGGGCATCTCCCACTTGCGTTGACTATCCATCCCATTGGACAATGCCCAGTCACCAGTCAGATGGTCCCCTCAGTCCCCTCTCTCCCAGAGAGAACATCCTCCTCAGTCCCCACCCCCCTCTCTGTTCTTGAATCTCCAAGTGCCCCGCTATCCTTTTCATTTTTCTTTTCAGACCTGCCCTAACACTCCTGTTTTTCTTTTTTTTCCCCTGTTTTTTTTTCCTCTTTTCTTCAAATTAACCCCCACACTACCACCTAAGTGCGGTAGTGCTTATTTTTATCCCCAGCACCCATGGTGTGTGTGTGCAGGTGTGAGACACAGTGAAAGACACAAAGTGCACGAATCTTTATTCAATTTCCACCACCAGGAAGATAGGAAAACGCCCGGGTGGCCAGTGACAAACACTGCCCTCCACATCAAAGGGCAGTGCTGTGTGATCAAAACAGTGAAGGGGAGAGTTGGGACTAAATCAACATAGAGTTGGAGGGAGAAATGATGCACTCCACTCCCTGCGGCGCCCACCTCTCCCTGAACAACTCCAGGGTGTTGGTGGACCCCGTGTGCTCCTTCTCCAAGGACACCCGGGCTCTAACGAAACCGCGGAAGAGGGGCAGGCAGTCGGCCCTAACGACCCCCTTCACGGCCCACTGCCTGGACCTGTTGATGGCCAGTTTGGCCAGGCCCAGGAGCAGACCCACGAAGAGGTCTTCAGACCTGCCCTCCCTCCTCCGTACCGGGTGCCCAAAGATCAGGAGCGTGGGACTGAAGTGCAACCAAAAACATAGGAGAAGGTTTTTAAGAAAATCAAAAAGGGACGCTATCCTTTTCATTTCTGACCAGCTCTCTGCCGGATTGGTTCTGCCGATTGGCATATGACCACAGCAATTTATTCGTACGGACACCACAATCTCTCACCATAAATAGAGTCTGTTTCTGACAGTGAACTGTCAATCCCTAACAATGAACAGAGTCTATTTCTGACAGTGAACTGTCAATCACTAACAATGAACAGGGTCTGTTTCTGACAGTGAACTGTCGATCACTAACAATGAACAGGGTCTGTTTCTGACAGTGAACTGTCAATCACTAACAATGAATAGGATCTGTTTCTGACAGTGAACTGTCAATCCCGAACAATGGACAGTGTCTGTTTCTGACAGTGAACTGTCAATCCCTAACAATGAACAGGGTCTGTTTCTGACAGTGAACTGTCAATCCCAAACAATGAAACGAGTCTGTTTCTGACAGTGAACTGTCAATTCCGAACAATGAACACAGTTTGTTTCTGACAGTGAACTGTCAATTCCGAACAATGAACACAGTTTGTTTCTGGCAGTGAACTGTCAATCTGGAACAATAAACAGAGTCTGTTGGCCGGAAGGATGGAGCCCTGGTACCATCCCCCTGACCTAGTTGCTCTAACAGTCTCCTTTCTCTCTTTCCGGCGTAGACGTTAGACGGAGGTCGGCGATGAGGAGACAGCCATGAGGGGTCAGGCCGCCGCGGTGCCCGATATCTGCGCCGCCTACGTGGCCGGGCGGGAGCGGGAGTGCTCCCCGAGCCGGGAGCTGGCTCCCTCGCGCCCCGGTGAGGCCATGCAGCTGAAGAAGGAGATCTCCCTGGTCAACGGCGTCTGCCTCATCGTGGGCAACATGATCGGCTCAGGCATCTTCGTCTCGCCCAAGGGGGTGCTGATGTACAGCGCCTCCTATGGCCTCTCGCTGGTGGTGTGGGCGGTCGGAGGGCTCTTCTCCATCTTCGGCGCCCTCTGCTACGCCGAGCTGGGCACCACGATCACCAAGTCGGGCGCCAGCTACGCCTACATCCTGGAGGCCTTCGGCGGGTTCATCGCCTTCGTGCGGCTCTGGACCTCCCTGCTGATCATCGAGCCCACCAGCCAGGCCATCATCGCCATCACCTTCGCCAACTACCTGGTGCAGCCCGCCTTCCCCACCTGCCAGCAGCCTTACCTCGCTGCCCGTCTCATCGCTGCCGCCTGTATCTGTACGTAACCCCCCCGCCCTGAGGCGGACGGGCACACTGGGGGGAGCGCAGCGAGGGTCCCTATGGGGTAGAGGGGTGTACGGGAGGGTCCCTATGGGGTAGGGGGGTGTACGGGAGGTTCCCTATGGGGTAGGGGGGTGTCGAGGAGAGTCCCTATGGGGTAGGGTGTGTCGAGGAGGGTCTCTATGGGGTAGGGGGTGTACGGGAGGGTCTCTATGGGGTAGCGGGGTGTACGGGAGGGTCCCTATGGGGTAGGGGGGTGTCGAGGAGAGTCCCTATGGGGTAGGGTGTGTCGAGGAGGGTCTCTATGGGGTAGGGGGTGTACGGGAGGGTCTCTATGGGGTAGCGGGGTGTACGGGAGGGTCCCTATGGGGTAGGGGGGTGTCGAGGAGAGTCCCTATGGGGTAGGGTGTGTCGAGGAGGGTCTCTATGGGGTAGGGGGTGTACGGGAGGGTCTCTATGGGGTAGCGGGGTGTACGGGAGGGTCCCTATGGGGTAGGGGGGTGTCGAGGAGAGTCCCTATGGGGTAGGGTGTGTCGAGGAGGGTCTCTATGGGGTAGGGGGTGTACGGGAGGGTCTCTATGGGGTAGCGGGGTGTACGGGAGGGTCCCTATGGGGTAGGGGGGTGTCGAGGAGAGTCCCTATGGGGTAGGGTGTGTCGAGGAGGGTCCCTATGGGGTAGGGTGTGTCGAGGAGGGTCTCTATGGGGTAGGGGGTGTACGGGAGGGTCTCTATGGGGTAGCGGGGTGTACGGGAGGGTCCCTATGGGGTAGGGGGGTGTCGAGGAGAGTCCCTATGGGGTAGGGTGTGTCGAGGAGGGTCTCTATGGGGTAGGGGGTGTACGGGAGGGTCTCTATGGGGTAGCGGGGTGTACGGGAGGGTCCCTATGGGGTAGGGGGGTGTCGAGGAGAGTCCCTATGGGGTAGGGTGTGTCGAGGAGGGTCTCTATGGGGTAGGGGGTGTACGGGAGGGTCTCTATGGGGTAGCGGGGTGTACGGGAGGGTCCCTATGGGGTAGGGGGGTGTCGAGGAGAGTCCCTATGGGGTAGGGTGTGTCGAGGAGGGTCCCTATGGGGTAGGGTGTGTCGAGGAGGGTCTCTATGGGGTAGGGGGTGTACGGGAGGGTCTCTATGGGGTAGCGGGGTGTACGGGAGGGTCCCTATGGGGTAGGGGGGTGTCGAGGAGAGTCCCTATGGGGTAGGGTGTGTCGAGGAGGGTCTCTATGGGGTAGGGGGTGTACGGGAGGGTCTCTATGGGGTAGCGGGGTGTACGGGAGGGTCCCTATGGGGTAGGGGGGTGTCGAGGAGAGTCCCTATGGGGTAGGGTGTGTCGAGGAGGGTCTCTATGGGGTAGGGGGTGTACGGGAGGGTCTCTATGGGGTAGCGGGGTGTACGGGAGGGTCCCTATGGGGTAGGGGGGTGTCGAGGAGAGTCCCTATGGGGTAGGGTGTGTCGAGGAGGGTCCCTATGGGGTAGGGTGTGTCGAGGAGGGTCTCTATGGGGTAGGGGGTGTACGGGAGGGTCTCTATGGGGTAGCGGGGTGTACGGGAGGGTCCCTATGGGGTAGGGGGGTGTCGAGGAGAGTCCCTATGGGGTAGGGTGTGTCGAGGAGGGTCTCTATGGGGTAGGGGGTGTACGGGAGGGTCTCTATGGGGTAGCGGGGTGTACGGGAGGGTCCCTATGGGGTAGGGGGGTGTCGAGGAGAGTCCCTATGGGGTAGGGTGTGTCGAGGAGGGTCTCTATGGGGTAGGGGGTGTACGGGAGGGTCTCTATGGGGTAGCGGGGTGTACGGGAGGGTCCCTATGGGGTAGGGGGGTGTCGAGGAGAGTCCCTATGGGGTAGGGTGTGTCGAGGAGGGTCCCTATGGGGTAGGGTGTGTCGAGGAGGGTCTCTATGGGGTAGGGGGTGTACGGGAGGGTCTCTATGGGGTAGCGGGGTGTACGGGAGGGTCCCTATGGGGTAGGGGGGTGTCGAGGAGAGTCCCTATGGGGTAGGGTGTGTCGAGGAGGGTCTCTATGGGGTAGGGGGTGTACGGGAGGGTCTCTATGGGGTAGCGGGGTGTACGGGAGGGTCCCTATGGGGTAGGGGGGTGTCGAGGAGAGTCCCTATGGGGTAGGGTGTGTCGAGGAGGGTCTCTATGGGGTAGGGGGTGTACGGGAGGGTCTCTATGGGGTAGCGGGGTGTACGGGAGGGTCCCTATGGGGTAGGGGGGTGTCGAGGAGAGTCCCTATGGGGTAGGGTGTGTCGAGGAGGGTCCCTATGGGGTAGGGTGTGTCGAGGAGGGTCTCTATGGGGTAGGGGGTGTACGGGAGGGTCTCTATGGGGTAGCGGGGTGTACGGGAGGGTCCCTATGGGGTAGGGGGGTGTCGAGGAGAGTCCCTATGGGGTAGGGTGTGTCGAGGAGGGTCTCTATGGGGTAGGGGGTGTACGGGAGGGTCTCTATGGGGTAGCGGGGTGTACGGGAGGGTCCCTATGGGGTAGGGGGGTGTCGAGGAGAGTCCCTATGGGGTAGGGTGTGTCGAGGAGGGTCTCTATGGGGTAGGGGGTGTACGGGAGGGTCTCTATGGGGTAGCGGGGTGTACGGGAGGGTCCCTATGGGGTAGGGGGGTGTCGAGGAGAGTCCCTATGGGGTAGGGTGTGTCGAGGAGGGTCCCTATGGGGTAGGGTGTGTCGAGGAGGGTCTCTATGGGGTAGGGGGTGTACGGGAGGGTCTCTATGGGGTAGCGGGGTGTACGGGAGGGTCCCTATGGGGTAGGGGGGTGTCGAGGAGAGTCCCTATGGGGTAGGGTGTGTCGAGGAGGGTCTCTATGGGGTAGGGGGTGTACGGGAGGGTCTCTATGGGGTAGCGGGGTGTACGGGAGGGTCCCTATGGGGTAGGGGGGTGTCGAGGAGAGTCCCTATGGGGTAGGGTGTGTCGAGGAGGGTCTCTATGGGGTAGGGGGTGTACGGGAGGGTCTCTATGGGGTAGCGGGGTGTACGGGAGGGTCCCTATGGGGTAGGGGGGTGTCGAGGAGAGTCCCTATGGGGTAGGGTGTGTCGAGGAGGGTCCCTATGGGGTAGGGTGTGTCGAGGAGGGTCTCTATGGGGTAGGGGGTGTACGGGAGGGTCTCTATGGGGTAGCGGGGTGTACGGGAGGGTCCCTATGGGGTAGGGGGGTGTCGAGGAGAGTCCCTATGGGGTAGGGTGTGTCGAGGAGGGTCTCTATGGGGTAGGGGGTGTACGGGAGGGTCTCTATGGGGTAGCGGGGTGTACGGGAGGGTCCCTATGGGGTAGGGGGGTGTCGAGGAGAGTCCCTATGGGGTAGGGTGTGTCGAGGAGGGTCTCTATGGGGTAGGGGGTGTACGGGAGGGTCTCTATGGGGTAGCGGGGTGTACGGGAGGGTCCCTATGGGGTAGGGGGGTGTCGAGGAGAGTCCCTATGGGGTAGGGTGTGTCGAGGAGGGTCCCTATGGGGTAGGGTGTGTCGAGGAGGGTCTCTATGGGGTAGGGGGTGTACGGGAGGGTCTCTATGGGGTAGCGGGGTGTACGGGAGGGTCCCTATGGGGTAGGGGGGTGTCGAGGAGAGTCCCTATGGGGTAGGGTGTGTCGAGGAGGGTCTCTATGGGGTAGGGGGTGTACGGGAGGGTCTCTATGGGGTAGCGGGGTGTACGGGAGGGTCCCTATGGGGTAGGGGGGTGTCGAGGAGAGTCCCTATGGGGTAGGGTGTGTCGAGGAGGGTCTCTATGGGGTAGGGGGTGTACGGGAGGGTCTCTATGGGGTAGCGGGGTGTACGGGAGGGTCCCTATGGGGTAGGGGGGTGTCGAGGAGAGTCCCTATGGGGTAGGGTGTGTCGAGGAGGGTCCCTATGGGGTAGGGTGTGTCGAGGAGGGTCTCTATGGGGTAGGGGGTGTACGGGAGGGTCTCTATGGGGTAGCGGGGTGTACGGGAGGGTCCCTATGGGGTAGGGGGGTGTCGAGGAGAGTCCCTATGGGGTAGGGTGTGTCGAGGAGGGTCTCTATGGGGTAGGGGGTGTACGGGAGGGTCTCTATGGGGTAGCGGGGTGTACGGGAGGGTCCCTATGGGGTAGGGGGGTGTCGAGGAGAGTCCCTATGGGGTAGGGTGTGTCGAGGAGGGTCTCTATGGGGTAGGGGGTGTACGGGAGGGTCTCTATGGGGTAGCGGGGTGTACGGGAGGGTCCCTATGGGGTAGGGGGGTGTCGAGGAGAGTCCCTATGGGGTAGGGTGTGTCGAGGAGGGTCCCTATGGGGTAGGGTGTGTCGAGGAGGGTCTCTATGGGGTAGGGGGTGTACGGGAGGGTCTCTATGGGGTAGCGGGGTGTACGGGAGGGTCCCTATGGGGTAGGGGGGTGTCGAGGAGAGTCCCTATGGGGTAGGGTGTGTCGAGGAGGGTCTCTATGGGGTAGGGGGTGTACGGGAGGGTCTCTATGGGGTAGCGGGGTGTACGGGAGGGTCCCTATGGGGTAGGGGGGTGTCGAGGAGAGTCCCTATGGGGTAGGGTGTGTCGAGGAGGGTCTCTATGGGGTAGGGGGTGTACGGGAGGGTCTCTATGGGGTAGCGGGGTGTACGGGAGGGTCCCTATGGGGTAGGGGGGTGTCGAGGAGAGTCCCTATGGGGTAGGGTGTGTCGAGGAGGGTCCCTATGGGGTAGGGTGTGTCGAGGAGGGTCTCTATGGGGTAGGGGGTGTACGGGAGGGTCTCTATGGGGTAGCGGGGTGTACGGGAGGGTCCCTATGGGGTAGGGGGGTGTCGAGGAGAGTCCCTATGGGGTAGGGTGTGTCGAGGAGGGTCTCTATGGGGTAGGGGGTGTACGGGAGGGTCTCTATGGGGTAGCGGGGTGTACGGGAGGGTCCCTATGGGGTAGGGGGGTGTCGAGGAGAGTCCCTATGGGGTAGGGTGTGTCGAGGAGGGTCTCTATGGGGTAGGGGGTGTACGGGAGGGTCTCTATGGGGTAGCGGGGTGTACGGGAGGGTCCCTATGGGGTAGGGGGGTGTCGAGGAGAGTCCCTATGGGGTAGGGTGTGTCGAGGAGGGTCCCTATGGGGTAGGGTGTGTCGAGGAGGGTCTCTATGGGGTAGGGGGTGTACGGGAGGGTCTCTATGGGGTAGCGGGGTGTACGGGAGGGTCCCTATGGGGTAGGGGGGTGTCGAGGAGAGTCCCTATGGGGTAGGGTGTGTCGAGGAGGGTCTCTATGGGGTAGGGGGTGTACGGGAGGGTCTCTATGGGGTAGCGGGGTGTACGGGAGGGTCCCTATGGGGTAGGGGGGTGTCGAGGAGAGTCCCTATGGGGTAGGGTGTGTCGAGGAGGGTCTCTATGGGGTAGGGGGTGTACGGGAGGGTCTCTATGGGGTAGCGGGGTGTACGGGAGGGTCCCTATGGGGTAGGGGGGTGTCGAGGAGAGTCCCTATGGGGTAGGGTGTGTCGAGGAGGGTCCCTATGGGGTAGGGTGTGTCGAGGAGGGTCTCTATGGGGTAGGGGGTGTACGGGAGGGTCTCTATGGGGTAGCGGGGTGTACGGGAGGGTCCCTATGGGGTAGGGGGGTGTCGAGGAGAGTCCCTATGGGGTAGGGTGTGTCGAGGAGGGTCTCTATGGGGTAGGGGGTGTACGGGAGGGTCTCTATGGGGTAGCGGGGTGTACGGGAGGGTCCCTATGGGGTAGGGGGGTGTCGAGGAGAGTCCCTATGGGGTAGGGTGTGTCGAGGAGGGTCTCTATGGGGTAGGGGGTGTACGGGAGGGTCTCTATGGGGTAGCGGGGTGTACGGGAGGGTCCCTATGGGGTAGGGGGGTGTCGAGGAGAGTCCCTATGGGGTAGGGTGTGTCGAGGAGGGTCCCTATGGGGTAGGGTGTGTCGAGGAGGGTCTCTATGGGGTAGGGGGTGTACGGGAGGGTCTCTATGGGGTAGCGGGGTGTACGGGAGGGTCCCTATGGGGTAGGGGGGTGTCGAGGAGAGTCCCTATGGGGTAGGGTGTGTCGAGGAGGGTCTCTATGGGGTAGGGGGTGTACGGGAGGGTCTCTATGGGGTAGCGGGGTGTACGGGAGGGTCCCTATGGGGTAGGGGGGTGTCGAGGAGAGTCCCTATGGGGTAGGGTGTGTCGAGGAGGGTCTCTATGGGGTAGGGGGTGTACGGGAGGGTCTCTATGGGGTAGCGGGGTGTACGGGAGGGTCCCTATGGGGTAGGGGGGTGTCGAGGAGAGTCCCTATGGGGTAGGGTGTGTCGAGGAGGGTCCCTATGGGGTAGGGTGTGTCGAGGAGGGTCTCTATGGGGTAGGGGGTGTACGGGAGGGTCTCTATGGGGTAGCGGGGTGTACGGGAGGGTCCCTATGGGGTAGGGGGGTGTCGAGGAGAGTCCCTATGGGGTAGGGTGTGTCGAGGAGGGTCTCTATGGGGTAGGGGGTGTACGGGAGGGTCTCTATGGGGTAGCGGGGTGTACGGGAGGGTCCCTATGGGGTAGGGGGGTGTCGAGGAGAGTCCCTATGGGGTAGGGTGTGTCGAGGAGGGTCTCTATGGGGTAGGGGGTGTACGGGAGGGTCTCTATGGGGTAGCGGGGTGTACGGGAGGGTCCCTATGGGGTAGGGGGGTGTCGAGGAGAGTCCCTATGGGGTAGGGTGTGTCGAGGAGGGTCCCTATGGGGTAGGGTGTGTCGAGGAGGGTCTCTATGGGGTAGGGGGTGTACGGGAGGGTCTCTATGGGGTAGCGGGGTGTACGGGAGGGTCCCTATGGGGTAGGGGGGTGTCGAGGAGAGTCCCTATGGGGTAGGGTGTGTCGAGGAGGGTCTCTATGGGGTAGGGGGTGTACGGGAGGGTCTCTATGGGGTAGCGGGGTGTACGGGAGGGTCCCTATGGGGTAGGGGGGTGTCGAGGAGAGTCCCTATGGGGTAGGGTGTGTCGAGGAGGGTCTCTATGGGGTAGGGGGTGTACGGGAGGGTCTCTATGGGGTAGCGGGGTGTACGGGAGGGTCCCTATGGGGTAGGGGGGTGTCGAGGAGAGTCCCTATGGGGTAGGGTGTGTCGAGGAGGGTCCCTATGGGGTAGGGTGTGTCGAGGAGGGTCTCTATGGGGTAGGGGGTGTACGGGAGGGTCTCTATGGGGTAGCGGGGTGTACGGGAGGGTCCCTATGGGGTAGGGGGGTGTCGAGGAGAGTCCCTATGGGGTAGGGTGTGTCGAGGAGGGTCTCTATGGGGTAGGGGGTGTACGGGAGGGTCTCTATGGGGTAGCGGGGTGTACGGGAGGGTCCCTATGGGGTAGGGGGGTGTCGAGGAGAGTCCCTATGGGGTAGGGTGTGTCGAGGAGGGTCTCTATGGGGTAGGGGGTGTACGGGAGGGTCTCTATGGGGTAGCGGGGTGTACGGGAGGGTCCCTATGGGGTAGGGGGGTGTCGAGGAGAGTCCCTATGGGGTAGGGTGTGTCGAGGAGGGTCCCTATGGGGTAGGGTGTGTCGAGGAGGGTCTCTATGGGGTAGGGGGTGTACGGGAGGGTCTCTATGGGGTAGCGGGGTGTACGGGAGGGTCCCTATGGGGTAGGGGGGTGTCGAGGAGAGTCCCTATGGGGTAGGGTGTGTCGAGGAGGGTCTCTATGGGGTAGGGGGTGTACGGGAGGGTCTCTATGGGGTAGCGGGGTGTACGGGAGGGTCCCTATGGGGTAGGGGGGTGTCGAGGAGAGTCCCTATGGGGTAGGGTGTGTCGAGGAGGGTCTCTATGGGGTAGGGGGTGTACGGGAGGGTCTCTATGGGGTAGCGGGGTGTACGGGAGGGTCCCTATGGGGTAGGGGGGTGTCGAGGAGAGTCCCTATGGGGTAGGGTGTGTCGAGGAGGGTCCCTATGGGGTAGGGTGTGTCGAGGAGGGTCTCTATGGGGTAGGGGGTGTACGTCGCACCGATCCTTGTGGCACTCCACTGGTCACAGGCCTCCAGTCTGAAAAACAACCCTCCACCACCACCCTCTGTCTTCTACCTTTGAGCCAGTTCTGTATCCAAATGGCTAGTTCTCTCTGTATTCCATGAGATCTAACCTCCATGTAGATCACATCTACAGCTCTGCCCTCATCAATCCTCTTTGTTACTTCTTCAAAAAACTCAATCAAGTTTGTGAGACATGATTTCCCACGCACAAAGCCATGTTGACTATCCCGAATCAGTCCTTGTCTTTCCAAATACATGTACATCCTGTCCCTCAGGATTCCCTCCAACACCGAGGTCAGGCTCACCAGTCTATAATTCCCTGGCTGGTCCTTACCACCCTTCTTAAACAACGGCACCACGTTTGCCAAGCTCCAGTCTTCCGGCACCTCACCTGTGACTATCGATGATACAAATATCTCAGCAAGAGGCCCAGCAATCACTTCTCTAGCTTCCCCACAGAGTTCTCGGGTACACCTGATCAGGTCCTGGGGATTTATCCACCTTTACCCGTTTCAAGACATCCAGCACTTCCTCCTCTGTAATCTGGACATATTGCAAGATGTCACCATCTATTTCCCTACGGTCTATATCTTCCATATCCTTTTCCACAGTAAATACTGATGCAAACTACTCGTTTAGTATCTCCCCCACTTTCTGTGGCTCCACACAAAGGCCGCCTTGCTGGTCTTTGAGGGGGCCCTATTCTATCCTCTCCTGAAACCTGGAATCTTTCCGAGATATCACGATTAATTTGGCCAAATTCTCTCACTCCCTCACGGGCGAATACTCATTTTCTGTCTTCCCCATCACCTGCGGGTTTGTGGTTCCCATTGGCCAATCCATGTGTGACCCATCCCTCGTTGCCCCAGGGTTGGGGGGGAGAGGGGTGGCGGTTGAGAGTGGGCCTGGAGTCACATGGAGTCACAACAGCGCTGTGTGAGACTGGTGACAACGGGGCATTGGTTATCACAGAACCCCATCGCAGTGGGGCCATTCGGCCCATCAGGTCAACACTGATACCTCTGGAGAGCATCCCAACCCAGTCCCATCGACCTGACCCTATAACCCAGCAGCTACCATAGCTGCCTCAGCTAGCCTAGGCACTATGGGTAATTTAGCGTGGCCAATCCACCCTAACCTGCACATCCCTGGGCACTATGGGTAATTTAGCATGGCCAATCCACCCTAACCTGCACATCCATGGGCACTATGGGTAATTTAGCACGGCCAATCCACCCTAACCTGCACATCTCTGGGCACTATGGGTAATTTAGCACGGCCAATCCACCCTAACCTACACACGCCTGAGTACGATGGGACAATTTAGCACGGCCAATCCACCCTAACCTGCACATCC